>NC_055989.1:105663370-105968597 GCF_018446385.1 Zingiber officinale | reverse complement strand
GCATTCGAACACAACCGTCCCCTTGCCCATGATCTCAATGGTTGATCCATCACCAAATCTCACCCTCCCGGTGATGGTTTCATCTAGTTCTTGAAACTTCTCGTGATGGCCAGTCATGTGGTTGCTGGCACCGTTGTCAAGGTACCAGACGTCTTTATCTTCTTTCTTAACGCCGTGGTACATCTCCGGTAGCAACCTATCTTCACTGAGCAGAATGGTATCCTGCCGCTCATGCCTAGTGTCAGACTCCTCGTGGGACACGGTCATCATCAGTGCCGGCTCTTCATCGGTGGCACAAGTGAGGTGAGCCTCATCATCACGCCGCTTGTTGTAGCATTCGGACGCATAATGCCCCATTTTTTCGCAATTGAAACATTTTATATGTCTCTTGTCTCGAGTGCCACTGTTGTTGCCGCTAGTCCTGTTGGTTGCTACTCGGAAAACCTATAGGTTCCACTGTACAAAAATTTTGTACAAAGGTCTGAACCTTTTTCTAGCTACCATGTGTTCTTTTAAATTAAATTTTGGATCGCCTGCGGAACTTAACACGTTTGATCCAAAACTTAATCTATTTGTTCTTTTAGGTTTTGACTTGGATCTCCTGCGGAACTTAACACGTTCGACCCAAGTCTCCTTAAGTTATTAATTCCATTAAATATTAATTTCTATAAAAGGTTCCCAGTACTGACGTGGCGAGGCACATGGCCTTCTTGGATATGGGAGCAACCACCACCGACTAGACAAAACCTTTAATAGAAAGCTAATATTTAATTTCCTAAAATAACTTTAGGTTAACCAAAGAGAACAATCAAATCACAAGGAAAAGAAAAAAACAAAAGAACACAACTTCGAAAAAACATATTCGAAATTCTAGAACGTAAGCCTCTTGTATTTGGTATTATTTCCATAAATAACTAGCATGATGCGGAAATAGAAATTACTAGTTATACCTTATAGAAAAACCTCTTGATCTTCTACCGTATTCCTCTTCTAACCTCGGACGTTGTGTGGGCAACGATCTACCGAGATGAGAAACCACCAACCACCTTCTTCTCCTCCAAGCAAGGTTCGGCCACAAAAGAAAAGCTTCACCAAGGAGAAAAATCAAAATACTAACCAAGCTCCAAGAGATACTAGCTTTCTCTCCTTCTTCTTCTTCTTCTCCAAGTAGTATCCGGCCACCACAAGAGCTCCAAGGAAGGGAGAGAGGTTCGGCCACCACAAGAGGAAGAGAGGGAGAGGATGGCCGGCCACACCAAGGAACAAGAGAGGGAGAGGAATAATAGATGTTGTGTCTTGTGAAGGCACCCTCACCCCTTCTTTTATATTCCTTGGCCTAGGTAAATTAGGAAATTTAATTACAATAAATTTTCCTTAATTTCCTTGACATGATTTAATTGAGAAAAATAAAATAATATTTCCCCAATTAAACAATGATGGCCGGCCAAAACAATAGGAAGCAAATTGGACAAGTTTCAATCAACAATTAAAACTTTCCTTATTTGTTTCCGGAAATTTTAAAAAATAAAATTTCTCTTTAAAATCTCTTCATGGTTAATAAAAGGAAATATCTATAATTTTAATTTTATTAACATGTGAATAATTTTAAAGAGAAAATAAAACATCTTTCCAATCTACAAATAAGGAAAGAGATCTAATCTCTTTCTTTAATCTTTTGTAAATCTTTTACAAGAGAGATATTTTAATTTTAATTCTCTTTTAAATTAAATCTTCCACATAATAATAAACATTAAAATTAAATTTTCTTTTTAATTAATTATGGCCGGCCCTACTAGCTTGGGTTCAAGCTCCGGCCACCTTAAACCCAAGCTTAGGCCGGCCCTAGCTTGGTTCCCAAGCTAGCTTGGCCGGCCCCTTTAGGTGGGTATAGAAGGTGGGTATATGTGGGTATAGTACTCTATAAATAAGAGGCTACGATAGGGACCGAGAGGAGGAATTGATTTTGGTCTCCCGATAAAATTAAGCATCCCATGTTCGCCTAACACACAACTTAATTTTATCAATGATAATTCATTCCACTAGAGAACTATCATTGAACTACCGCACCAATCCCAAATTACATTTTGGGCTCCTTCTTATTATGAGTGTGTTAGTCTCCTGTGTTTAAGATATCGAATGCCCACTAATTAAGTGAGTTACCGACAACTCATTTAATTAATATCTAAGTCCAAGAGTAGTACCACTCAACCTTATTATCATGTGGACTAAGTCCACCTGCAAGGTTTAACATGACAATCTTTATGAGCTCCTCTTGAGGACATTATCAACCTAGTATCACTAGGACACGGTTTCCTTCTATAATCAACAACACACACTATGAGTGATACCATTTCCCAATTTATCGGGTTTATTGATTCATCGAACTAAATCTCACCCATTGATAAATTAAAGAAATAAATATCAAACATATGTGCTTGTTATTATATTAGGATTAAGAGCACACACTTCCATAATAACTGAGGTCTTTATTCCTTTATAAAGTCAGTATAAAAGGAACGACCTCAAATGGTCCTACTCAATACACTCTGAGTGTACTAGTGTAATTATATAGTCAAGATAAACTAATACCTAATTACACTACGACTTTCTAATGGTTTGTTCCTTTCCATTCTGGTCGTGAGCTACTGTTTATAATTTATAAGGTACTGATAACATCATCTTCTGTATGTGACACCACATACTATGTTATCTACAATATAAATTAAATGAACAACTACAAACAAATGTAGATAATTAGACCAAATGTGATTCTTTATTCATAATGAATGTTTACAAAGCTTAGGCTTTCAGTATACACTCCAACAAGTCCCTCCTGCACTGTCTTGGCGTTGCGTACCACGGCCACAACCGCGCCCTAGCCCACGTCCACGCCATTTGCCACGACTAGGGCTGCTGGACCCACGCCCCTTTCCTCCTGACGAAGTGTCCACGTTGCTCCCCTTCTGTCGCATTTGCCATTCGGCATGAGTTAATAGGAGCTCACCTTCAGTGCCGTTGGTGTTGCTGCGTAGTCGTAGCGTTCGTTCTTCGTACGCCTTCAGTCGCCCTATAGCCTCCTCAAATGGTATAGACTCAAGGTCGTAGAATTGCTCAATACCAGCAACAATAGGAAAGAATTTATCAGGGACAGAATCAAGCAATTTTTTTACCAACGAGGAATCTTCAAGCGTGGCACCAAGGGTGGAGAACTTGCTGCTTAGGGCGCTGAGTTTGCCAGCAAACTCATCAATCGTTTCGGTCTCTTTCATCCGGAGAGCGTCAAACTCGCTCTTCAATGTTTGCACACGTGCCTTCTTCACCCGATCACTACCAAGGTACCTCGTCTTGAGGTTGTCCCAGACTTCCTTCGCCGTCTTCTTTGTTGCGATCTGGAGAAGGATGTCTTCGGGGACACACTGCAGGATGTATGCACGTGCCTTTTTGTCCTTCTTTGCATCCACCTGGGCTCCTTCCGCTGGCTCCACCGCCTCCCAGACTCCCTGGGCATCAAGGATCGCCTCTGTCTTTATTGCCCACACAGTATAATTGTGAGGACTTAGCATCGGATAGGGAAATGACACTCCGCCGTTCTCCTTTACTGGGATGCTCGACATTTTATGGAATCGTAGATTCTTGGATGTCTTATACTATCAACGCTCTGATACCAAGTGTTGGCACAGAATCGATGAATAGCAAAGGATGCAGGAAAAAGGAAAAAAAACACACATAGCACTAAAAAAAATCACAAAGCAAGGGGAGAAAAACTGCACAGGTGGAAAGCAATGCACAAATAACCGAAAATAGAAACTGGAGAAACTTTAGTTCTGAGATCTGATTTGTTTCACAGCTTCGACCCCTTTAAATACAACTCAAGTGATAAGATTTAACCATAAGAATAGGATGACTCATACCACTAAAATAGGAAAGATTAATATCACAGAAAAAATAAATAAATCATGAACGAGAAACTTGCGGAAGGAGAAATAAAACGTGGTCATGCCATGTCCGAATTATTTTCCTACAGTCCTCAGACTCAAATATGGGATACAAGAATTAGATTAGAGATGAACCACCGATGGGAAGTGAGAGGAGGACCTATTCCTTCATAGGCAACAAACCGAATCAGAGTGGTACCCCTTCTCATCCCTCCCATGGGGATGGACCACGAGTATTGCTGAGCCATTGGCCTTCACTACAAAAAAAAAAGGATTATCTATGGAAAATTTTGTCGGTGTAGACGATTAGTGACGAAATCCCGATGGAAAATAATTTATCAGAAGATAATTCGTTAGAAAAGAGTCGTTTACTGATAGAATTTTATCTTTTGTCAGTTATTTCAACGAAATTAATTTTTGTAGTTATTATTTTTCGACGAAAATAACTTCCGTTGTAAATACCACAGACGAAATCACTGTTTCCGTTGGTAAATCCTATTATGGAATACTGACAGAATCGATAATTCAGTCGGTATTCCATAATAGGATTTACTGACGAAATCACTTGATTCCGTCGATAATCCATTTCGATATTTACCGACGGAATAGGGCATTCCGTTGGTATAAAAAAAAATCACCAAACAATTTATATTTAAGCCCTAACCCTAACCTGTTTACAATTTTCATATATAAAAGGAAGCATCACAAATGATAATATTTCATACATACAAATAATTTAAAGTGTTTCACAATCCACACAATTACATTTTACATTCATCCATACGATCACATTTCACAATCCACACATACAAACATATTTTCATACATCTTAACAAATATATTTCATACAATCCATAATATCACTAACACAAATAAACTAACATCCATACAACCAAACATTTCTACAAACAAACTAATAGAAAAAAATTACACTACCCATCCATATCCATAATCCAAATAGTACATCCATATATAAAATAATAATAGAAAATCTTGCAGAAAGTCAAATACAATAGATTTATATCATATTTATGTATAAATAAAAATATTACATATATGTATAACCAATTTTACTACCTTGATAGAAGAAATGAGCAAATAAAGATCATCAATGTCAATAGGCTTGGACTCCTGTAGCATATAATACCATGTTTAGAAATTAGCGTATTAGGTTTTCAAAATAGAATAAATATATTTTACATGATTTATATATGATAAAAAAATTGAGTTTTAGTTGAACAAACCTTAGAAAAAGCTAATGAACAAGATCTCATGGATCCTGAGTCTCCTGTTAATCAAAATGAAATGGAATCGGTGGCAGGGAAAATTAGCTATGAATGCTTGCATATGAGCCATGAGAGCATCATAATCCTCAGCTTGCTTTTGATACTCATCGACTCACCCTCGATTCTCCTTGGCCCACCTTCGATCGTCCGTGGCACTCATCTGCTCAGCAGCCATCCATTGATCCATCCTCTGATCCATTAAGGTAATTTGAGTGCACAATTCTTAATTTTCCCATTTTAAAGATTGTACCTTAGTAGAAGAAGAGGAAGAGGAACCATCACGACCCCTAGGGGTCTTCAAAAGATCAAATGCGACTTTGGCCTGGGAGGCAAGGCCATAGAGTGTGGAGTTTTTTGTTTGTCTATTGACAATATCATAATAAATCTCATTTAGTGCCTCAGTGGATAGAGGTTGTGACTCTCTCCTCTGCTAGTAGCTGAGATGCCTAAGCTACTCTTTCTATCATTTGATACTGTGTAAAAAAAAATATAATATGAATATTATTCAATTTGATCATAATTACTAAAGTTAATCAAGATAGAAATGATTAAATATAATAACGTAAATAATCTTATGTGCATGGCATTCAATATAGTATCGACAAAAGTGTCATCCTTTTTCTTATGGGTCTTAAGAAAGACCTCCATACAAGTAGGTTGACAGGCTAGTTCATGTTCCTATATACACAAATAATTTGGAATAAAATTATACAAATTTAATAATATATATAAAATTTACTTATTTAACTTTAAATTAAACTCACTAGATCTATAACATGCTCAACAATAGATTTGGATCCTGATATATACTGAGCCGTTATGGTGCTCAGGCCATTCAGCTCTGTATTTCTATTTGCTCTAGCCTATTCAACATTTGCTTGATATCTTTCTGCATCCCAGGTGATCATCCTTGCACTCCATATCTCAGCTGACACATACGCTGACCTGGTATCCTTCTTTCTCATATAATAAAGGTCTCTGTAAAGTTTGGAACAATAACTATTCCAAGTATTTTTAAATTATTACTTGTAACCTTCCTCCCATGTATATCCTTTTTGCAATTATAAGTTGAATCAAATCTTTAGTATATTAAAGGATAAATATATTATAGAATACAAAATATATTAAATATAGTTACGATAAATTCATTATAATAAAACGACTTCGTCTCTTGCTCTACATGCCTCTATATAGTATCAGAAGTGCAGACTCATTATTTGAATTTGCTGGTGATATATGTTCCAACTTGGTGGGCATCAGGGGTAAACTTGCAAGAGAAAATATTAAGGTATAGGAAATATTATTAAAAAAGTGATATATGAACTTGAATTACTAATAAAAAAATACTTACGAGTCCCCAACAACTCGTAGTACCTTGTAGCCACGTAATGCTACTGCCTGCTCTGCTATAATAATGTTTGTAAAATTATATTAAAACACATCATGATAAAGTTTAATGACATGATAATATAAATATAAAATAATGTGGAGACATAACTTACTTGATGAACAATAATGCTAATATTTAATCATCATTAATATTTGACTATTCAACATTAACAGTTTCTAAGTCTTCATTGCTAAACTCTGTTAGTTCAACAAAATCTCCACTGCTAGACATCTCTTCATCATCTATCTTCTCGTAAGTGACATTAACATCTATAAGTAATTGAGAAGTAGATTGGAGTTATGAATCAACTGAATGTCTCTCCACTTCGTCATTCTGAAATGCATATGGTTTTGAGTAGTGATTGTAATCAATATCTCTATGGTTAAGCAAGACTTGATTTGACAAATAGACAATCATTCATTAAATCTTCTTCTCTTTGTATGATATTCAAGATAGAAACTTGATTCGCTTGTACTCCGAAAATGAAAGGTTCAAACTTGTTAAACTTTTTATTTGCATTAACCTCAACTAAATTATAATTTAAATGTATTCTAGTACCTATTCTTGGGGTCAGATCATACCATGAATATTTGAACAATACACACATTTTTATGGATAATGTAGGATATTCAATCTCTATAATTTCGTCAAGTCTATCATAGTAATCAAACTTAGTGTTATTGTTGTCCATAGATCCTTTGACGCAAACACCAGAATTATTGGTTAATCTCTATGAATCTCGTTGTGCCATGTGGAATTTAAGGCCATTAATATAGTAAGTACGCCTTTATTTTATGGAGGGGCCCTGATTTAATATTCATTGTCCTATTATCTTACACATTTGATATTTTACGGTCTTTCATCTATAAAAATAGTTATAATATAAATTAGGACACATCTTAATAGACATGCACTAAAAATTTTACAAATTCTATAACTTACATATATTTGAAACCATAATGAAAATTCGGCCTCTAACTTTGTAGCTACCTCACTTGCACTAATTGATGAATGATCCTGTCCGAGCGCTGAGTCGATGGACACTGGGGACGTGACGCTCTCCGCTGTCTTCGACTGGTGATGTGGATCTCCGGCGAACCTGCAAAGAAGCCGAGCCGGGAGGGGTTTCCCCGCGACGACCTTCTGACGCTCAAGTCAAGCAGCGAAGAAGAAGAGCAAAGTAACGCTATTGTGGCTACAGTGATCAAGATTGCATACCTCCTTCGAAGTCTGGGGGTCCTTATATAGGACCCCGGGGAGGCGCGGGCATGCTTCTCGAGGCGTGCACGCTTCCCTAAATATACCTCAGTAGGGTTGTGTCAGAAAAGCATGCCTGACGCCATTCAGCAATCGTACGAGCATATCCCTAATGTGACGGTGGAAACTTCCACCGTATGATACGCTGTTCGCTCTGGCCGCCGACCATGCTGTTTGTTGGCGACAGGTGTCTCGAGGATGAAGTTACCAGCTGTCCTTTTTGTCTCTTTGCGCTCTTATTTGTTCCCGGGCCGAGCGGACTAGCCGCTCGGCACTCCTGGCTTTCGGGAATGCTCTGGTACCTCAGACCGGGCGAGGAAGCCCTGCTCATGTGCTCGGATGGGATTGCGCCTTATTGTCCTGTGGCTTGGCCGGGCGGTATGTCCGCTCGGCCCAGAGACTCTTTTTACCTGAGCATCGGAAACCCGATCCCTGGTCGGGCTGTCTTTCGTCCAGCTTGGGAGACCCCTGGCAGGATGTTCGGTCGGTCGGATACTTGGTCGGCCCGCCAGTCCGCTCGGCATGACCTCTGTCCGCTCGGCAAAGGTTGAGTCATTATGTTATCAATGTTGGTGCAATATCCCCTGGGTCAAGGTTGACTAGGTTGACTAAGCTTGAGTCTTGATGTTTGGGTTTCGATGTTTGACAATACATAGAGATTACAGATGCAATCGCCTGTTTGGGAAGATTGTTGATACAATTCTCCTTTGGTCAAGGACTAACCAGTTTGATGTGAAGAAGAGTCAAGTAGGTCAAGGTTGACCGGATATTTGACTGGGAAAGTCCTAACTGGATGTTAGACAAGGGAAAATCCTGGTGAGTGAAGCCAGGTGAAAGACCTAGTGAGTGAAGCTAGGCAGTTGGAAAATCCTGGTGAGTGAAGTCAGGTGAAAAACCTAGTGAGTGAAGCTAGGCAGGTGAAAGTCTCGGTGAGTGAAGCCGGGCAGTGGTAAAATCCTGGTGAGTGAAGCCAGCTGAAAAACCTAGGTTGACAATAATTATTAGTCATTATGTTATCAATGTTGGTGCAATATCCCCTGGGTCAAGGTTGACTAAGCTTGAGTCTTGATGTTTGAGTTTCGATGTTTGACAATACATGGAGATTGCAGATGCAATCGCCCGATTGGGAAGATTGTTGATACAATTCTCCTTTGGTTAAGGACTAACCAGTTTGATGTGAAGAAGAGTCAAGTAGGTCAAGGTTGACCGGATATTTGACTGGGAAAGTCCTAACTGGATGTTAGGCAAGGGAAAATCCTGGTGAGTGAAGCCAGGTGAAAGACCTAGTGAGTGAAGCTAGACAGTTGGAAAATCCTGGTGAGTGAAGCCAGGTGAAAGACCTAGTGAGTGAAGCTAGGCAAGTGAAAGTCCCGGTGAGTGAAGCCGGGTAGTGGTAAAATCCTGGTGAGTGAAGCCAGCTGAAAAACCTAGTGAGTGAAACTAGGCGAAAGTCTTGGTGAGTGAAGATAGACAGATGGAAAGTCCTAGTGAGTGAAGGTAGGCAGAAGGAAAGACCTGGCGAGTGAAGCCATGCACGTGGAAATCTAGATGGGTCAAGGTTGACTGGACACCTGGTGTTGGGAAGCCCAAGTAGGTCAAAGAATTGGCCGGATACTTGGTACAAGGAAATCCAGATGGGTCAAGGTTGACCGAACATCTAATGGAAGTCCAAGTGGGTCATGGGACTGGACACTTGGCACAAGACGATAAGTCCAAGTGGGTCAAGGTTGACCGGACACTTGACACGAGGAGGAAAGTCCAAGTGGGTCAAAGGGTTGATCGGACACTTGGCGAAGATGTCCCGGCAGGTCAAGGTTGACTAGATGCTAGGCATGAGGAGTTCCAACAGGTCACGATTGACCGGGTGTTGGAATTGGGGACCCTAGATTTGAGTTAAGCAAGTCAAGGGCGGTCAATTGATCAGTCGATCGATTGAACTGAAGCCCAATCAATCCTCCGATTGATTGGGCACAGTGCTGCAACAAATGGCGGCCCAATCGATCGCCGATCAATTGTGAGCAATTATCGCGAGCACAAAAGCATTTCTAATTGATCAACCGATCAATTGGGCACCTCCAATCGATCGACCGATCGATTGGGGGATGTTTCTCATGCGTTGACGCGAGGGAGGCTGAATCGATCGGCTGATCGATTCAAGCCTCCCCAATCGATCAGTCAATCGATTAGGAAACGACTATTGCGTTGGATGTAGGTTTTGGATGGCTGAGATTGCTGTGATCTGACGTGGCATCAACGGGAAGGCTTCGATCCACTTCTAGTTGCTCACTTCTCCTTCCATACCATACTAGACCTTCTTGACTAGTTAGGTACCGAGCAAGTCGTAGAATTCTTGCAAGCGCAGGAAGGCCTTCTTCTTGATCTCCCAACGATCACCTTCTCCAGTTTGGTACTCTTGGAGCTCCACCATATTACTTTCCAATTGGCGTCTTTGGGCCCCAGAGCCACCTGTAACTCAGACTTGGAGGCTTCCAAGACCTCAACTTCAGCCTTGGCACAATCTCCACCTTGACATGGGTGGATTCTAACTTACATAGTCAAGCCTTCGCCAGGGATCCTTCTGTTGGTCACCATTAGAAGCAGTTAATTTGCCCCCTTCTTTAAGAGCGATTAAGACCGCTTCTAAAAATCACATACAATATTAAAAAAAAAAAGGCAAGGTCAAGATCAAATCCCTATTTTCCTCTCCTGCTGGATGCACGAAATATTCATTGCGACCTCATGAATGTGCCCCTTTCTCCTCTTCGCCTATCCACAAATGGTCGGTATCCTCCTCATCCTCGTCACAACCATCATCCAAAGTCAAGCTCCACCATCCTCTATTCCTCTCCTAGTTGGGAGAGGAACCCTGCTTCTCTTTTCCCTCAATCAACTCACAACAGGGGTGGGGATACCAGTTATCTAGATCCGGGATGCCATCTCCACTCATTGCTGGAGCAACCGCCTTCTTCTTCTCCCGATTGGGAGAAATTCCAGTCGAGTGCCCACTGCATCTCCTTCCTCTCTTGATTGGTAGAGGAGAAGGCTAATTTCTTGCCACAACAACCATCTCTCCCGATTGGGAGAGGAGACGAGGGATCTCGGATTTGAAGTCTCTTCAACATAGTTGGGTATCAAGCTTAATAGTTGAGTATCAGGCTTAGTAAACTGAATAGCCTAATCATGCCATATAATATTTAACTTTTGAAATGGAAGCATAGATACTTTGCATCAATTGGAGTTAATGTAGATTCCTAAAGAAAATGAGACTATGTCTTAACAATATGGTAACATGGGATTCACTTGTCTCTGTGCTTCCGCTAATTCATCCCAAGGCTAATACGGAGGAGGTAAATCATGGGTGGTTACTAGCCATTAGTGCAAGTGGCCAAGGCATGAGGGAGAGCATGCTTGGACACGTCGAGTTTTAACTTCAAGACCTCATGTGGCAATATCTCATACTTCAACCATCGCACCGCCCTTAGAGGACGAGACTATCTCTTAACAAGCACTCTGTAAGTATAGTCAGAAATAAAAGAACTACCAGATCGAAATATTTTTATTAATTCTCCTGCATATCTAGCCTTATCAACTAATTGATTGGGACGACTGAGATTGCTTCGTCTACAAGCACCTTGTACCCTCATCGGATGGTGAACCACTGCTTGATGCCCGTCCTCAAGTAGACCTCCATTCTCTTCTTCTAATACGGAAAATCATTTTCGTTAAAGAGAGGAGGATGAGCGGTGTTGTATTCTTCTAGTTGGGTCATTTGAATTATCTTGCAAAAAAAAAAAGAAAGAAATGTCCCAAGACTAGGTCTTGGATTAGCAGAATTTGAGGTAAAAAGAAATATCAAAGACTCGAGTGGTGTTGCACCAACTTCAAGTTAAAACAGAATGAGAAATAATTATTTGAAGAGGTAAACTTTACCAATTCAAATAAAATATGAAAAACTGAAATCCGAAAAGAAATAAAATAGTTCCTCGGCTCGATTGGACTCCAACTAATAATAGGAGTGTTAAGCATAGCTGCTTTTTCGGACTCCACCATAGAAGCTGAGTATGTGACAGTCTTTGAGACAGCCGTAGAAGCTGAATGACTCAGTAACTTCATGATGGATTTAGATGTGATTCCTGGTTTGCCCAAAAGGATTGGTGCAGTAGCAAACTCTAAGGAACCATGAGCCCATAAGGCAAATAAACACATAGAGCGCAAGTACCACCCAATACGAGACATCGTATAACGAGGAGAAGTTGTTGCCGCCTAGATTGCATCAGATGATAGCCAGAAGATCCTTTCACTAAGGCCCTTAAGACAAGAGCTTTTGATGGGCATGTTGAGGGGTTGGGAATCAGATGTATGACAGGGTATATGGCAGCATAGTCTTTTAGTATAAGTGGGAGATTATTAGAGTGTATACTAAAAGCCTAGCTTTTTGTAAACATTTATTTTGAAATAAAGAATCATATTGGTCAAATGTCTACATTTATATGCTAAGTGTGGTTATTCAGTTAATTTATATTGTAGATAACATGGTGTGTGGAGTCACACACAAAAGATCATGTTATCAGTTCCTTATAAATTATAAATAGTAGCTCACGACTAAGATGGATAGGAACAAACCATTGGAATAGTCGTAGTGTAATTTGGTATTAGTTTATATTGACTATAAAATTACACTAGTACACTCTGAGTGTATTGAGCAGGACCATTTGAGGTAATTTCTTTTTATACTGACTATATAAAAGAATAATACCTCTGTTATTATGGAAGTGTGTACTCTTAATCATGATATAATAACAAGTACATATACTTAATACTTGTTTCTTTAATTTATCAAAGGGTGCGATTTAGCTCGTTAAATCAATATGCACGATAAGTTAGAAAATGATATTATTTATATGGTGTGTTGTTGATTATAGAATGAAACTGTGTCCTAGGAATCTAGGTTGATGATGTCCCCAAGAGGAGCTCATAAGGATTGTCATGTAAACCCTGCAGGTGGACTTAAGTCCGACATGACAATAAGATTGAGTGGTACTACTCTTGGAGTTAGATATTAATTAAGTGAGTTGTAAGTAACTTATTTAATTAGTGGACATTCGATATCTTAAACACAGGGAGATTAACACACTCATAATAAGAAGGAGCCCATATAGTAATATGGGATTGGTGTGGTAGTTCAATAATAACTCTTTAGTGGTATGAGTTATTATTGATGAACTCGAGTTGGGTGTTCGGGGCCAACACGGGAAGCTCATGTTTATCGAGAGACCAAAACCAATTCTCCTCTCGGTTCTTGTCGTAGCCTCTTAATTATAAAGTCTTATACCCACCTTCTTACCCATCCTTAAGTGGCCGACCAAGCCAAGCTTGGAGCCCAAGCAAGGGTCGGCCAAGACATGACTTGGATGGGTTGAAGTGTGGCTGGCCCTAGCTTGAACCCAAACTTAGGTGGCCGACCACAATAAATTAAAAGGATTTTATTTTTTAAAATCTTTCTTATGTGGAAGCCATGGTTTTAAAAGAGAGTTTAAAATTTAAATATTTCCTTTTATAGCTTTCTACAAAAGATTAAGAGAAAGGTTTGATATCTTTCCTTATTTGTAGTTAAAAGGAAGATTTTAATTTTTGATAAAAATTTTCTTTTTTGTAACCATCCTCATGATTTTAAAAGAGAGTTTTAAAATTATAAATCTTTCCTTTTATAGTTTTCTACAAAAGATTAAGAGAAAGATTTGATATCTTTCCTTATTTGTAGTTAAAAGGAAGATTTTAATTTTAGAGAAAACTTTGCTTTTTGTAAATCATACATGTTTTAATAGAGAGATTTTAATTTATAAAAGTTTTCTTTTATGACTAACCATGAAGGGAATTTTTTAAAGAGAAATTTTTATTTTAAAAATTTTCGGAAACAAATTAGGAAGTTTTAATTTTGTGTTTAAAACTTTCCTTGTTTGGAGGACAATGAGGTGGTCGGCTATTAAGGGTTTAAAAGGAAAATTTTAATTAAATTTTCCTTCTTAAACATTGGCAAGGAATATTAGGAAATTTTATTCATTAAACTTTCCTTATTTGCCAAGACCAAGGAATATAAAAGAGAGGGTAGATGTGCCTCACCTTATAACCTATCATCTATTATTTCTCTTTTCTTCCTTGGTGTGGCCGACCCTCATCCTCTTCCCCTTTTCTTCTTCTTTGGCCGGCAACATCAACTCTCTAGGAGACTATTGGTGGCCGAATTTTGCTTGGAGAAGAAGTAGAGAAAGTAGACTTTGTTTCTTTGCATCCCTTGGAGCTTGGTTGGTGGCCGAAGACCTTCATCTCTAGGAGATTCTTGGTGGCCGAAACTTGCAAGGAGAAGAAGGAGGCTTGGGTGGATTCTTGTCTCGGTAGATCGTCACTCACACGACGTCCGAGATAAGAAGAGAAATACGGCAAAAGATCATGAGGTCTATAAGCTATAAAAGGTATATTAGTTTCTGCATCATAACTAGTTCATCCTTTTATTTATACCTTGAAATACCAAACACAATAGGCTAATGAATCTAGGTAATCAAATTTATGTTTTTGATTTTGTGTTTCTTTTATTTTTCGAACTTGTGATTCGATTGTTCTTTTTGGTTAAACCTAGGGTTACTATAAGGAAATTAAATATTAAATTTTGTTGAAAGGCTTTGTCTAGGAAGTGGTCGATGCTCCCATACCTAAGAAGGCATAGTGCCTCACCATGTTTAACCTGGAAGTCGATCTCTGAAATTAATATTTAATTAAATTTGTAACACGGGTGGATTTGGATCAATAATGTTAAGCATCATTTGCGATCCAAGACTAAACCACTAAAAACAGATAAGTTGAATTTGGAATCAATGATGTTAAGTTCCGTCTACGATTCCAAATTTAATTTCTAAAGAACACAATAGGTTGTTAGGAATGGTTCAGGACTTGTACAAAATTTTTGTACAGGGGAACCGGTATGATATTTCGAGTATCAACCAACAAAAGACACCTTCCATAGCACCAATAGTGTCTTTAACCCCAAAAGTTTATCCCACAATTTCAGCTTCTTATCATCGCCGAAGTCTTCTACATTATCTGACTGAAGGAGCCTTCCAAGCTCCCGAAGACACTTTCCATGAACAGTACTCAAGATGCCTTCCATCGGCTTAAAGGTGCCTCGGGTACTGTTCACTCGAGGTATTTTATGCTCTTTTTTCCTGTAAAATTTATTAATCCAATACAAATAAAATATACCCTACAAGATAAAGTTAGCACAATAAAAATAAGTAGTAATAATTAGTTTATGTCCTTCTAAGACCAGAAACTAGTTAATGTCTCAATTTAGGTTTCTAAAATTGACCTAAATTGGACCGACGCCTACTGTCCCCTTAATCGGGACATGTCTCCACTGAGTCACTCTCCTTCAGTGACTTATCTCCACTTACCAAGTGTCAGGTTACTTCCCTAACGTCCAATTTGACCCACCAGGTCTTCCTATCGGAATCACACATCTGAACTTCACCTATCGGGAATCGAAGATTCCGACCTCCTGCCAGAATTGCACATCCGGATTTCAACCCATTGAGAATCAAACATCCCGACCTCCTTCTAAAATCCCACATTCAAACTTTATACCTAGTGTTTGGTCTTTTTGACCCATCATGTTAGTCAACCCTACGTATTCAGTAACAAGGTTAGATCACAAACATATTTAACTTTAATCCACTTATCATTCTTCAAAACTCAACTTTGATCATTAAGTGTAAACTGCACCAACAAGTATGACCCGATTTACAGACTCAGAGGACATATTGGATAGCTTGATTGACTATTCTAGAAGCTTGAGCGGGAAGAGTTTCCAATCTTGGATAATTATAAGATCTGGGTTTTAGTCCGATCGCTACCGATACACCTCAATCAAGTAGCACACCATTTATGGAGACTCTCTAAAGGGCGAATCTCATATATGCAGTTGTGTGTGAAATTACTTCACCATGTGGATCAAGAGAATCCTGAAGATTTTGAGGAGGATCTGAATGTGGATCAAATAGAGAATCCTAAAGTTGGTCTACATGAGATTTCCCTAATTGAGTCCAGGATGAAAGGGATGGTGTTGGCCACTACACTAGTGTTTGTCTTAGTGGCAGTAGTGTTAGCTTATCTAGCTTATTAGAGTGTTATTATTGTTGTTGTTACTGTCATTATGTACAAACAGTATTAGCCTATTAAGTTTAATAAAATTATGTAGGAAAAATTATTGTTATGTATGAACAGTACTATTTTATGAAATGTTATGTTATGCATTAATAAACAAGAAAATGAATGTTATGTGTTAATAATCTTAAAAGAATGATTAATTCATTTAAATGATGAGTTTATTTCATATTTTATTCACTTAATGATTACTTCATTTGATAAGATATGTATAATAGTATTTATCAATATTGATTAGATTGGATTATACAAATAATGAGTGGAAACATATTTGCCACTTGATTTTGTAAATCAACTCAAATTAATATTGAATCAATCATAAGTTATATACATGTGAAATACACTGAATTACTAAATAATATGTTTATTTATGTTAGATCATGACAAATAAGAACATCATAGCTAAACTTAATAACAGAGAGAAATTATATGGGGATAACTACAAAATATGACATATACAATATGTTTTTGAGAAAAAAAGAAGTTCTAGAGACTGTAAATCAGTTTATGGAAGAACCTGTTGATAGTTCTACAGCACAGTACAAATGTGACCTTGATGCCCACTGCTAAGGGAATATTGATTAGTTCAATGGTAGATGACCTGGTATTTGAGTATGAGTGATTACCATTGGCTCATATTATCTGAGTAGCCCTTAGAGAGAATTACAGTGGAGTAAGTCTCAGTAAACTTCGTCATTTGACAATTAAGTTTGACAGTTGTAAAAAGTGCCCAAATGTCACCATGACCCAACATCCGAGGGAAATGACGAATATGATTTGGAAGCTAAAGATTGCTAGTCATAAGTTGACTGATAAATAATAGGTTCAAGAAGTAATACGCTCCCTTCCTGATTCTTAGGAAATGATGAAATAGAACTTTTCACACAGTAAAATTATCAAGACTTTCACTGTTATCTCATGCCATGTTGAACTTGAGGCGAAGAGAGTAGAATTTGCAAGGATTATTGTACAAGCTCTTGTAGCTAAAGGTTCTGGTTTTAAGAATAAGAAAAGATGGTTTAAGAGAGGAAAGGGAAAGGGAAAAAAGCTGGTGGTGTTGCTGGGCAAGACTAAATCAAGAAGAAAGGAAAGAAATATGGATAAAAACCTAAGAGCAAGCTGACTTGCTATAACTGTGGCAAGAAAGGTCATTTTACTTGGGAATATACTAAGCCAAAAAATATAGATTCATCTTTATTTTCTTTCCATAAGCATTATGTTACAAGTTCAGTGTTGTTAGTCGGTTCATATCCTTTGTGGATTATAGATTCAAGAGCAACAAACCATGTAGATCGTGATTGAGCTACATACGTGGAGTACCTTCGGGTAAAAGCTGACAACAAATGGATATATGTGGAAAACAATGCAAGGATTGAAGTCAAAGGAGTTGACACTTGCAAACTCAACCTTTGTGGTAGATATACTTTGTTTCTACATGATGCCTTGTATGCTCCTGAGATTTGAGGGAATCTGATTTTCGTTAATAGTCTTCTTGATTTGGGTTATTGTATAAACTTTTACAGTAATTGTGTGGAACTAAAAATAAACTCTATGTTAATAGGATATGGTCATATATCAGATAGTTTCATGGTTCTTGATGTAGAACCAAATATTAATTATGACAATAATGGTTATTTTTTCAAACATTGCTCTTACTAATGATGATGATGTAAATGATAAAGTTTGACATGCTAGATTATGACATATATGACAATAATGAATGAATCAATTAGCTAAAGAAGGTTTGTTAGGCGCTCATGCCAAGATTAATTACTTGTCTGTTTGTGAGCATTGTCTTACTAGAAAAGCAACTTGGAAATTATTTGGTAAGGCTACTAGGGCTGAGTCACCATTGTAATTAATTCATTCGAATATTTGTGGTCCAATGAATGTGAAGGCTAGAAATGGAAGTTCATATTTTATTACATTTATTGATGACTTCACATAATTTGGTCAAATGCATTTGATTTCTCATAAATTTGAAGCATTAGATTATTTCAAACGTTATTTGAACGAAGTTAGAAATCAAATAGAACATATATAAGGTTAAAATTTTATGCACTGATCATAGAAGTGAATATTTATCTAATTAATTTAAGATAATATGTAATGATAAAAGGGATTATCAGACAACTCACTATCCTTGAAACTCCACAGCAAAATGTGGTTGCTAAAAAAAAGAAATTAAACTCTTCTAGATATGGTTAGGTCTATGATGACTCAAACTAATTTGCCAATTTCCTATTGGGGAGATATATTATTAGCTGCAACCTATATAGTTAATCGAGTGCCTTCTAAATCTATTTCATCTACTCCATATGAATGTTGGGTAGATAGAAAATCAAATTTGAGTAATCTGAGACCTTAGAGGTTAGTTTCCTATGTTTATGATAAGACTCACAAATATAAAAAATTAGGACGCGGAGGTAAGAAGTGTATCTCTATAAGGTATTCTGAGATTTCTAAGGGTTATGTCTTCATTGGTGAGCAACAAGATGGAACTATCTCTGAAATAGAGTCAAGAGATGCTATTTTTCTTGAAACTGAGTTCCCAACAAGAGGTGAAATTGATAGATAAATCCTTTATTTGAAATAGAGGAAGAGAATATGTTCCTTTATCAACAAATCACGAATCACTAAAGATGCCCGAATTTAGTTAACCTAATGGGAGTAATTTGTCAAGTCATAATTTGACTTCTCAACAACCCAACTTACGAAGAAGTGTTCGTAAGATTAAATCTCAGAAATAGTTTAATATTGATAATGAGATATTAATAACATTCTCAATTGACGGTGATGAACCTCGAATGGTTGAAGAAGCATTAAGATGCGCAGTTAGAGGAAAAAATAGAAAGTTACAATGAATGAGAAAATGGAGTCAATGAGAAAAAATCAAGTTTGAAATTTAGTTGATCTTTCTCTGGGCCGAAGGGATATTGGAAATAAGTAGATTCTCGAAATCAAGAGGAAAGAAGATGGATCGATTAATCGATACAAAGCTCGACTAGTTGCAAAAGGATATACCCAAATGGAGGGTATTATTTTTGAAGAGAAGCTAAGTACATCTTAGGAGTGAAGATCATGAAAGATTGATCAAAAAGACTTTTAGATTTATCTCAAGAGGCTTGTATCACTAAGATACTACAATACTTTAATATGTTGGATCGTAACATTGTATCCCAAGACTCCTGAAGAAATAGTCGAAATGAAGGAAAAATTATATGCCAGTGCTATTGGTAGTTTAATGTACACTATGTTATGTACTCAACCTAATATAAGCTTTGATGTTGGCTTAATTAATTATTTCCAGTCAAACCCAGGATCGAGACACTAGAAAGCGATGAAAATAATATTCAAATATCTTAAAGGGACAACATATTATTGTATTTGTTTTCAAGGTTCTAAGATGAGCCTGAAGGGCTATACAGATGTAAATTGGGCAAGAGACCTTGATAACAGAAAATCCACATCTGACTTCTTGCTAAATGGTGATGCCATCTCATGGAATAACAAGAACTAGGTTTATGTAGATTTCTTGACAATAAAAGCAGTGTGGTTTAGCTTGTGTAGCCTTGTCGATAATAGCAGCTATATGTCTAGACTTGTGTAGCCTTATTGACAATAGAAGTTGTGTGGCTTGGCTTGTGTAGCCTTGTCGACAATAGAAGCTATGTGGCTTGGCTTGTGTAACCTTGTCGACAATGGAAGCTATATGACTTGACTTCTGTAGCCTTGTCAATAATGAAAACTGAGTATGTGGCTTGCGCAGCGGCTGTGCAAGAGACTATCTGGTTAAGAATGTTCCTGAAACATCTGAAGATTGTTGAGGATAGTAGGAGTTCTATTACAGTGTATTGTGATAATCAAGTTACTATAACTTTTTTGCAAAGATTCCAAATATCACAACAAAGACAAGCATATAGAAATTAAGTATAATTTTGTAAGGGATATTATTGATAAGAAAAAAATAGTTCTTGTGTACATCCCTACATGTTATATGCTTGCAGATCCTTTTACTAAGCCATTGATTAAATAGTTATTTCAAGGATATGAAAAGTCTTTGTGACTTCGTAAAATGTAACACGTTGTAAAATGTCATGATCTATTCAGTGTATATGTTGTTACATTTTGGATTAAAATCTCGATGAGTATGTTGATAGGTTGAGATTGGTCCACTTACATGGATAATCATCTCTATTTGTTAATACTGTTACTTATGAAACAACTTATGTAGCTGTGAATAGAGACATACTCATTAGTTAAGGTCACCTTGATAATTATGTCAATATGAGATTATTTATGTAATGATCAGAGTAAATGAACTCACTATTTACTGAATCTACTTAAGGCTAGATTGGAATTCATATGTTGAATTCAGGATTAGACCTTAAGTATGTCTAGATCAAAATCTGTACGATGTTAAATTTTGAGAAAAACATGCACTCTTTTTAGTAAAGAGAATAATATCGTAGTATGTGATTCATGCCACATGTGCTATGATGATAAGAAGAGTAGTGGAAGAATGGATCCCTACTTTTCTACTATGTGAGATCCTTGGGATTATAAGTTAATCTTAATCTTACCCTAAATGGCTATTTAGCTGTCTATTTGAAGTTCTAATTAGTGTCTTCTACTTTAGCATGTTTCTTATTGGCTATGCGTGATTCGATCTATGGAGCATAACTAGGAAAATGACTGATTAGAATGAATAGATTTTAGCTAAAAAAGAAGATTAAATAGATTTACATCTTTTGATGTTATTTACTGGCCGATCCATTTCTGTTATGTATATAAATGATTGTGAATATTTGAATATGGAATATGCTCTTGACATAATAGTCATTATGAGGAATTGCATATGTTCATATTGATGTAAATGAACATAATTTAATCTGGGGTAAAAGTAAATTATTGATGTCTCTATTTTGTTTTATAGAGCAGTTATATAAAGCGTAATAATCTTCTTAACAATAATTACTCAGTCTGTGTGCTTGCTATCACACGAATCATTTTTCCTAAAGTATGGATTGAATGTTCTTATTGACTTTTCGATGAGACGGCGGAGTACATCCTGCTTCTCAGGAGCCAAGTGGAGGCGCTCAAGCGGATTGTGGACGTTGTCTTCATGGAAAAGAATCACGACGACGCATGAACAAAACTAGAATTCAGTGAGGAAATCATTTTAACCTGTTCTTGTTCTCAAAATATATCTATCTGATAGTTGAATGATTATCAGAATTTCTTGAAATTATTCTCCAGTCCACTACAATCTTCTCCTGTTCATAATTCTACAATTTCTCAAGAAAATGAGGAGATCGGTTGCTTTCCAGGAAAAGACGAAGGAGGAATCTCTGATGGGCCCAAGCTTTCTTTTGCAGATGTAATATAATAATATGAGCATGTGCAGGTACTTACAATTTTACTGCAAATGAATATGAATAAAGATTTGCAAAAATATATATAATATTTACAAATTAATTATGATTCTTATAATTGTAAAATATAATTACTCTCCCGTCATATCATATTTAATATATTTCCATTTATCATCCGGACAACATTAATAATGAGCCCACTGCAATCATAAAATTATCTAAAAATAATTATTCCTTATTGTCCCCCTCCTCTCTTTTCTTTTATTAAAAAACTTTAATACATAAAAAAATACCACATTTTATGTATTAAAGTTTTTTAATAAAATTATTCCTTATTCTGCAGTAATAAAATTATCTAAAGTTTTTTTTTATGTATTGAAGTTGCCCCGGGACTCATGATTTGTTCTTTATTTATAGAAATTTTTCCTTCAAAATCCTAAAAAAATTAGATGAAACTAAATCAATTATCAGAACTTATTTTTTTATGGTATTAATGTCATTTATTTTCTCTGTGAATCTTGTTTCTTCAATAAATTACTTCACCAAAGAGCAGCATATAGGAAGAAAAAAAAAGACAAAAAAGATAAATTATATATATATTTTTCTCAAATCTGTTCTTTAAATTTTGAAAAAAATATACTTCCTTAAGTATGAACACTATTTCTTTTTGCCTATTAAACTTGGCAAGGATGGCTATTTGTTTTGGAAAATATAATCTGTTTTTCACTTTGTGTTCACTATTTGCTTGGATGTTAAAAAGGCTTTTACTTCTGCTGTAATAGTCAGGAGTCATCTCCCAGGGTGTAGTTGACATGACCGATTTCATTATATGCTCAACACCTATGTATCTACATGAATCTTCCTCTATATTCGTGAGGCCGACTCTATGAGGTCATTAAAATAATGAATCTACCTTTAAAAGGACTTTTACTATTTAGTTTAAGAAGGATAAATTAATCTTACTTGATTTATCTCATCAATCACATAGTCTTTATTTTGTATAATCATGGGGCTCAACACCTCTTGCTAAATATGAGAAACTCTTGAACAAATTTTACATGCCACTCTTGAGCATGAGTTCTTAATTTTCGTCTATAAATACAACCTATGCAATGAGTAGATGCTTCTATCAATGATTATATATAATCAATCAAGATCATCACCAATAACTTAGGTACAATTGGACTTTCGGTCTTTGAACTCGATTTATTTATGTATATTCTTGTAGATTTAGATCCTTAATATGATAGTTTGATTCCAAATGTCACAACTTGCATGAATTAGATGTCACTCGAAATACTTCATGGTGTGTTACTTCTCATGAAAGACTTTTACAAATGCCTTCTCAAAAGGATACCAAATTTTCTCTTTATCAGCACACAAAGCACTACAACATGATAAAAAAAAAAAAATCAATCTCATCCACAACATGATCATTGAAATCAAAGTGGAGGAAGCAGAGGACGAGGCCGAGGTCTAGGGTGCTATCAAATTTGTCTCGACTATGGCCACTTTAATCATAAATATTATAAAAGATTTGATTTAAATTTCATAGAAGGACACGTATTATCAAATTGACCTCAACCGCTCCTCTTGACAATCAACAACTCAGTCATCTTAATTTACAACATTCTCACTCTCTATCTCTTCTAATATAGTTTCTTCAGTTCCTAGAATGATATTTGTATCCTAGAACGACTCATCATGTCACACCAAATTATTATATTCTCATAGAAACTTCATCATATCAAACGGCTCGACATTGCTTTCGTTGTCAATGATGCCTGTCAATTTATACATGCACTTTCTGAATACCATTGGGAAGGTGTTAAGAGAATTTTTCACTATCTCAAAGGGACTATTCTATATTATCTTTTTTTATATAGTCAATCCTCATGAGCGAATATCTATAGTGATACAGGTTAAATCGGATCTCCCAAAGACATACATTCTACTCATTTTTGGCATTCAAAGAAGTAATCTACAATCTCTCACTCAAGCATTGAAGTTGAATAGAAACTATAATTAATGTGACGTCCAAAATTATTTGACTACAATCTTTTTTTTTCGGAATTACATCTTTTCACAACTACTACACTCAAAATTCTAATAATATTAAAGAAACATATATTATTGCAAATCTAATTTTTCATACTTACATAAAACATAGGGAGATTAATTTTTATTTTGTTCAAGAACATATGTCAACTTAACCACTTTCAATTTCTTACTTCTTTATAGAAGATTAAATTATAGATATATTTATCAAACAATTATCTCAAAAAATGCTTTAACATGTTGACAATCAAACTCTATGTCAGCAAAAATACCAATAAAGGATAGCAATCTTGGAATTGATTCAATCAATTGAAATTTACTGGTAATCATGATAACAAACGACAATATTATCAAATTAATTAAGATTTATCATATTCATTAATGTTATAATTATTGATCTTGTCAGGAAGTTGAGAAGGTGAAACGGTCGGAATGATGTGACTGGAATGCCGACCAAGTCACCATGCCTCATAGGGGGAGGGTATGCTGAGCTGTCTTCTATATTAATCAAGTCGTTAGAAGGTCTCTGGTTAATTCTACCTATAGACAGCGACAGGGTTTTCCCGATTTCTGGCACCCTGATACTCTAGGCGGATTCAACGAATATATAAGAAGTAGACTAAATAGACAATAAAATGAATGAAGAGTAAGTACGGTGACGTACCTTGGCCCAGGGGATGCCTTCTAGTAGATCGATGAACTGATCATGGTGCTGATCGAGTCATCATGACCCAAAAGAGTAGATGAACCAGAGTCATCCAAGGAGCTGGATTTGGGGTGGCGCCCCGAAGTCGGACGTGCATAGATCCGACAGACAACCCGTAGATCGAGACCTGGCAACGACACACATGCCGAGATAGACTGTGGCACATCGGCCGGAATATAATAACGACAAGAAGATCAGAACACCATATCGGCTCGAAGGCCGGAGACAAGTCAGGTCGGAGCATAATCGGAGATGGTTGGATCTACGCTGAAGATGGTCGGCGATGTGGCAGTGGGTTGTAGCATCCTGGAGGGTCGCGTGGGCTGACTATAGCGGCTGGGGAGTGACCCCGGAGCACAAGGATGGGCCCCCGGTGCCGACGGCGTGCATGAGAGGTGACCGGCGTGACGGTGGCGAGAAGTTGTCGGCGTTCCTGTGAGAACGGAGCTGCTGTGTTGGGTCACGCGGAAGGAGCTGTCGGCGAGGAGTCTTGGGACGAAGAGGTGTTGGCAAGTCAGATCCGATGGCAGCAGTGGCCGTGGAGCTGTGCAGTCAGCGGAGGCCGCGAGTCGGCCGGTGGAGGCAGCGACCGAAAGGGGGCGGAGTTTCTTTAGAATCGAATATGATCAGTTAAAGCAGAATTGTTGTGGCGTGTACAATATATTAAGGATGAGATAACAGAAAATTAAGCTTGCCGTTAAATCGTTGAAAGCCGAAGAGTCCAAAGTCCACAAGTTCGTCTCAACACAGACATCCATGTTTAGTTTAAATTTAAGTACTTTTTAACCGTAAGGTTATAACTCTGCAAGGTTATATATCTTCTCCTTGTGCAGATCAATAGTTGAGAATGAACATTATGTGAGGAAAGGTCCATGATTACATATCGAAGAGTAACATGATCCTGAATATATAGTTTTATTCATGATCAAATATCGAAGAGTGACATGATCCTGAATATATAGTTTTAGGCTCTGGGCCTGAAACGATAGTCGATTGATGATATCGAGTCAGATATCAATCGAATTACGTAGATATTATTCAATTCTGATAATTCAATCGACGGTTCATAACATATGGATTTGATTTAATCAAATTAATCGAATTTTAAAATTTAAAACCGAGATGGATCGAATAAATCAAAATAATCAAGATTTTAAAAAAAAAAACTTAAAATTTAAATTAATCAAACCAAACGTTCTAATTTAATTTTGAGTAAACTATTATAACGTAAAATTACCATATTTAATCAGAACTGCTAAAATAACATGATATAATGATATTTTTAGAATATAATATGTCATTTTCATATTTATATATATGCGCTACGGTCTGCGCCATATTGATCCAGGCGCCTAGATTCATTTTTTTTTTTTGATTTTTTGAAAATTAATATTTTTTTAAATCCTAAATACATATACTATATCCCGGAGCACCTAAACTTTTTTAATTTTAATTTTTTATAAATCCCGGAGCTAAAAAAAATAAAAAATACTATTAAATATATATCCTGTGAGCACCTTTTTTTTTTTTTTTTTTTTTTTTATCTTTGAATTTTTTTTAGCTTGAATACACTATAATCCAACCTCTAAATTTTAAAGGAAAAATCTAATTAGTTTAACCTTGGAGTTAAAAAAAAATACTATATGAATCGAGGCGCTTGGATTCATTCTAGGTGCCTCGATCATTGTCGCGGACGAAGTCTGTAACACTTCATCCGTAACATATCAGATTTATATATATATGTATAGGATTTCTCTTTTTGTTTGCGTGCCAAGAAGTAGATTTTCTAAGAACTTGAAAGGCGTGTCAGTATGCTAAAGGTCTCATCCAAGGACAGGGAGGAATCAATTGTCGTATTGGAAGGTATGATGAGTATGGGACACTAATAACTGCACTACCCTACAGATATCACTATAGAGCAGCAGAGGTAGACAGTTCACTAAGTAGTTATCTAAATACATAGCATGAGGGTCCCTGCCTGCTCACATCTCTAGCCCCCTAACAATTGTACTACCCTCCAAATACCACTACACACAAGTGGCTGAGGTGGACAGTGCATAACACTGAGTGGCCAAGTGAGCACGACAGGACTAGCTCTACTCCAAGTTATCACTCTCCCACAGTAGCCCAATGGGTAGCTAAAAATGAAATGACTGACAACTCTCTCAACCACAAAGGGAGACTTAATTGTCAGCATGCATATAGTGCAATGATGAGTATTATGTAAGTAATCATGATACAGAAACAATCATCATCAATGCACAACCTAATCAACATAAGTACATTAATACACGGTCTATCAATCGTATATATTTATATGTATGGATAGGTCCAACAAGTGTCTATTAAACAACAAACATAACAAGTAGTACACTTATAGTACACACTAGCCAAGCACCCTACAACATAGGTCTAATCATCATGATATCTCCAATAATCGCACCAAACACATGTGCTCACCCAACATAGGTATAATCGACTTGTAACCTCCATTAATCACACCAGACACATGTACTCACCCATCCTAAGTATATCAACATGATTCCTCCAATAGTATACATTAGACACGTGTCCACACACAACATAGGTACAATCAATATGATTCCTCTAATAATAGACACCAGACATGTGCGCGCACACAACATACAAATAGACAATTAACATGGTAAACTTCTACAATACATACGAATCATATGTACACTCAACCTCATATGCATAATCAGCATGTTAACTCAGTCAATAAGATATCCCCTATAGACATACTCTACATGTGTATACACAACAAAGTATAGATATTCAAAATCAAGACTGTATATGAAATAACTAGATCATCTCTAAGGTCAAGAAAATAAGTATCAAGCAGGATAACAAACGAATAGATTTAAGGTAAAACAACCTAATCTATCAATCAAAAATAACCATACATTAATTCAAAAAACTAAAGAAGCTAAGGAAGAAATACCCGTCTTAAATGTGGCTCGTGTCAAGTAATTCTCATGTCCAGACGCTCATTCTGAATCAAAGTCATGAATCAATATGTTTTTTTTAGCTAATTACATCATACATCAATTAACTAAATTAAATCCTAATTCCATTAGGAAACCCCAATTTGGATCAACCTAATCAATCCATTATATCATTTACTAAACATGATGAATCAACCCTATATAATTCATCCACTTAAACTAATCCAACCCAATTATTAGGTTATTTCGGATCAATTAACCATAATCATGCCATAAACCAACTAGATTAAGGTCTTCCAATATGAATTAGTCCCTGAATAAGAAATGAACTAGTTCCAAGTTAATTTACAATAATCCTTTAGAAACGAACTATCCCCTCATCCCACTATTAATAGCCAATCCAATTACACACTACTATTGTAAGATATGACAAATTAAAAGTGAGTATTATTAGAGAAATAATATTATTAGATTTTTTTAAAAAAACTTTTAGAATTTAAACGAAATATGTATGATAGATTTAAGGGGATAGACCTATTAGGCTTAAGAAAAGTTTGTTTGAATTATCACTTAGGTGGGAGTTAATTAATTTGATTAACTTAAAGTTGAATTTATTAAATCTTAGGTATATAAGTGAAAAACTATTTGGCCGATTCCCTTATCTCCCCTCCCGATCTCCAACCGTTGACCTCTCCTCATCCTCTTCCACGCTGGCGCAGATCCAATCGCCTCTGGGCCTCCTTGCATCGTCGCCTAACACCACGTGACCCATCATCGCCAGCTCCTCTCCGACCACAAGCAAGACGTCTCCTCCCTAGACGATGGTCCCGACCAGAGGCTGACTGACGTGTCGCTTGCTCGTGCCCAAATCGCACTCTCCCGAGCCCCTTTCTTCCTCTCGCAAGCACCACCATCACTGCCTTGCCACCGGCTGCCACTAGTCGACAGTCAACATCGTGCGCCCTCCTCCCTCTGTCAGTGCCTTGACTGCCAACCGTGGTCATTTCGTATCATCGTGCATGTCACCTGGTTCTACGGTCCACCACCGACCAAGTTTCCTTGCTGCTCTCCAAACAGTGTTTCCTCCTCTTCATAGTCCCAACTCCCCTATTTATCTCAGTGCCTCTACCTTCACTCGATTGCTACCATCACTGGTCGATCGCTTGGTGCCGCCGTCATCGGAAGGGGCAAACTACGCTAGGGGGTCTAGAGCTACCCTCCCTCTTGCTTGAGGACCAGAGCAGTAGTTGCTGCCATCTGAGGAGTCATCAGTGGTGAATGCAGAGCTTCCCTTCCTTACACCACTATAGGACACTGGCTGCCAGGGATCCACTACCGGAGGAGTGGTCAGAAAGGGGTAAATCTTGACCTCGACTTCTAGGGTTATGTAAATATGGTTGCTTTTATTAGCAGCATAGAATCTGAATTAACCTTTGGATGTAATTGATTGATTGATTGATAGGTTGGGTATCCACCGATTCAAGCCTTATAGGCACCCAATCATTGTTCTATCCATCGGGTAAGTTTCTTTCGGTGTTTTTCCCCTCCTTGATTTCCATTTTGGATGATCTATTTTTGTGGACTATTGATTCATGTCTTGTTTTGGATTAATGAATTAGTTAATTGAGCTTAATTGGATAAGTGATCCAGTGCTACTCGGGTTAGGATTAGGGTTAGCTAATGAGTCCATGTATAACTTAGTTATAATATGTATCATGTTATGCAGGACATTGATATGAGACGAGTATTATGACGTGAGGATAGTTTCAGCGCGATCCACATTAAGGTGGGTACTTCTTTCCTTGTTTCTTTAGATCCTTGATCTTAGTGCATGATTGCTTATTGTCTTATCTTGATTAAGTCGCAATTACTTGTTTACTTTAAATTCATTCTATATTATTCTTGAGCTTGACCTTTTATGGCTTGAGCTTATATATTTAGATCTATTTTGATATCTATGCACTCTCCCTTTCTAGGCATGTATTGGTTGAGTATTACCATAGTATTGTTACAATTTTATGCTCGGATATGTACACCATATAGTGATACTCTTAATTTTGTAATCATATGTTAGTGATACTATAGTATAGTTGTATACTTATATGAGTGCATATGTGTTAGCCGGACTGTACCTACTTAGATATCTTACCCTAGTAGAGTGATAGAAGTATTTCACTAGGTTATTTTTCTTCAAATTGACATCTAGAACTACTTGACTTGAATTCTGTTGTGTTATTATGTATATGATGATACTATGGAATTAGTTGAGATATTATGACTATGATGATTAATATTCTCTTGATGAGATTGGTTGATCAGTGTTTTGTGAATATAATTTGTTATTTAGTCTTATGCCTATACGCTGGAAGGGTTAGACCGAGATGCAGCTATAGAGAAGTATACTGGGTGTGAGTATTCACTTTATACTTACCATTACGTTGTTATGTCCTGACAATCGTTGTCTCCCATTCGTAGTTGAGAAAGTCATTGGTGACCGTTAGTATACCCTGTCGACTATTGTCTCTCATTTGTGATTGAGAGAGTCGTTAGCAATCGTGATACACATGACTATCCACGTGACTATCTGTGGTAGCGTGTTTATCGTAGTCCATAGTTAGATAGACATGTATATACCTTGTCTGCCCACGGGATCATCCATGGTAGAGTGTTCTCCCGTAGACAATGACCACTTATACATCCTGTCTACTCACGGGACCATCCGTGGTAGAGCATTTGCCAGCAGACAGTGACTGTTTACATACCTAACTGTCCACAGGACCATCCGTGGTAGAGTGTTCTCCCACAGTCAGTAATTGAGGTGCTAGATAGCTACCTCATCCTGTCCGCCCACGAGACCATCCATGGTAGAGCGTTCTCCCGTGGACAGTGACTATTTACATACGTTGATTGTCCATGAGACCCATTCGTGGTAGCATATTGTTGTGCTAGTCAGGACTTGTTATTTGCTGGTTATGCATTTGTTTGTGTAGGGTTTGGACATACTATAGGTACTCTTGATTTATTGGTTATACCTGGTTGAGTAGGTTAGTGGATGTTATATTATGTAGTTGTTATGATTTTATTAGCAAATGACTATATTGGTGCATTTACATGGGTTAGTAAGTATTTTATATGAGACTACATTATTTTGATCTCCCTATATGTATATATCATGCACTATCTTCTTATACCCACTGAGTATTTTGTACTCACTACCCCTTGCTTTCCCTTTATTTCCATATTAGCAAGTAAAGGATGTGTTGTGTTGCTCAGAGATCCTGCTTGCCAGTCCCATGTCACATCGAGAGTTTGGTTTTTGTTGTTGCTTTTATGAATATTTTGGTTTACCGAATATGCTCATGTAATAATTAACTTGAGTGTGGATTTCTGTCTTGTGTTGGTCTTTTGTTTGGTTTGATAGTTGTCGTGTCAAGTTGGGTCGGCTCGCAGTTCATCGTTTTGGTTTGGGTGATCTACCCATTTATCTTTCGCTATGTGTATGTTTCAGTCATGTGGGTTGTTATTTATTATTTGTGCGGCCTTATGGCTTTGTATCCAGGTTTCAATTATCACTATTATAGAGGAGGTGTTGTTCGATTTCCGTTGAACAACCTTACCCTCGGGGTGTGACAATTTATTGGTATCAGAGCCTAGGTTTGTGATGCCTATTTTGTGTTTCATATTTTGTAATTTGTTTTCTTGATGTGATTTTTTTAGTTTTGGGACCAGGCAAGGATAGGATATTTTCGAGCAATATGAAGTAAGGTATATCTCTAGTATTGTTATACTTTTCAGATTCATTGTATTTAGTTTACTGTTAGATCTTGAATGTCTATTGGGTTCTCACTGACTTGGTTTAGCATGATGACACTTAGTGAGTCAGTGCACTCGCAATCATGGTCGAGGAAGACCACAAAAGTGATAAGTTGACACTTCAGGACCCGAACGTGATATAGAAGATATAGATTATTCTGTACACCAACTGATACCGAGTTGGAAAGTAGGAGTTCAACCCGTTAACAACATATTGGAGATCAAGGATCACAATCTCAAGAAATACCAATATCTATACTGGTCTTGCCACTACCCTTTGGGAAATGGGCAAAGTACATAGACTCATACTATCATAATTAATTAAGGATTGATGTATCCTATAACATGGGGATTTTGACCATGGCCGACATTTGGTTGTATGACATACAATGATGATGGATGAAAATATACAAAAGCATTGTTTTGTTCTTCTGTTTTCTGAAAGAGCCAAGACATTATTTAGGGATACAAATAGACAAGACAAACTACAATAAATGAAGATCAAGAATGTGTGTATACTTATACTTAAGATGACTCAGATAATCGTATCAGAGTGGAAGTCACATTGGAATCAGATAAGAGTGTTAGATTATCAACACACTGCTTATGTGTAGGAACAGGATCTTAATCACTTTTGTCATGACCTTTTTGTCATTATCTTCTCATGAAGATGTAGCTTAATTGCCAGTTTTGGAGTTTCAAAGGATAATCATGTTTTTGTATCTTTTTGGGTTCATCTGAATCATCTCCTTATTAGTTGAATTGCTTTAAGTATATAGTTTAATCATGTTGACAATTAGTATCATAGTGAGGTCGTTTTTCACCGGACTAATCATCGGAAGAAGCACGAGCCAAAGGATGCAAGATTGAACCATGTGGGTGAAACCTTGAACAAAGTAGAGGAGACCATGAGCAGGTCAAGAGTGACCCAATACTCGAGGGGGACCCTGTGGTCCTTTGTTTAAGGGGGGATTGTTGGGGTTGCAAGGTTGCAAACATAATCTCACATTAAAAATACATGGAAAAGATCATGAGTTTATAAGAAAAAGATATCTCCATTGGCATGAGGCTTTTTGGATAGAGACTAAGAGCAAAATCATAAGAACTTAAGTCTAAAGTGAATAATATTATATCATTGTGAAGATATCTAAATCAACCATCACATTGACCATCTTTTCTGACAATGAAGTTTAGGTTCTTTGGCTAGTTGATACCATTAATTAGGGATAATTCGACGCCATAAACTAGATGGCAATGAGGTAGTCTATTAAGCAAGGTGGAATATAACTAACTTATCCACGTAACTTGCTTTAAGTATGTAGTTTCAATAACATATGTTAGCCAAAGTGGACAACACCTCATATTATCGTGTACATAGTTTGCTAAAAGTGTTATAATCCGCTTAGCTGAGTGAATTGGTACATTAATTTTGTGATGTTTAACCAATGGGCCAAAATTCTTACGCACGAATTTTAGGTCAGTGTGTGCGTGCATTTTGGTGGACCCTCATGGTTGCTTTCCCTTTTACTTGGATTCATATTAATTAGATTTCCTCATAGATTTGTTGTTCTAAAGCATGTCCTCTTCCTGGTTTTATCACTTGTATTTTCAAATTGTTATTTGTTTCATCATATGCATCAAGTGGTTCAGTTTTCATCATTTTGGGATTAATTTCATCACATGCATCAAGGGTTCAAAAAGTGATTATGCTCATATCTTATTGAAAACATCACTTGGGTTAATTCCCCTAAAGTATGATCCTTCTAAACATTTCATCTAGATTGATATTTATTGCACATACTTTGATTCATTTAATCATGCCATGTCATGTTTTAAGTTGTCATTGTTTTCATAAAGATAAGTGTCCTTGTTTTAAGTTTGAGCACTAAATGTTGTCAAATTTGTATTTGATGAGTCATGATCTGTCACAAATAACTGATTGGCTGAGATTTGAATTTAAGCACAATATATGAACAAGGATGGACTCCGATTTAGGTGTTGTAGAATAGCATGGTCTAGTATATTCTTATCCAAATATGAATTGATTAATGTGACGAGTAGGAAGCATGGATGAAATTCTAATCACTTGATTGTAGAATTATTTCATGTCACAAAACTAAAAAAAAATCACTTGATTGCAGAAAATTCTAAAAGCTATAATAGACGCCCTAATTCAATTTTCTAATTTGTACAGGGGATTTAGGATGCTCCTTTGATATGGAAGACTGTAATTCTAAATTAGCCATCTATCAGGTTAATAAAGTATTTAACGTCAAGCTTGGAGCATTCATTATTTGGACCTAGAATGTACTCGGCAAATGGGATTGGAATCAGGATTATGAATACCGAGAGGAAGATTTCAGCATTGTTTTCTAGTTGTTAGGATAGGGTCTTTTGAACATTGTCATCTTGGTAGGTATCTGGATTTTTGGATACATAAGCATTTGCTATACAAGTGATAGAAGCATCTTCATAAACTAGAGACGTATGGATGTTGCATTCTGAGATTTATTTTCCTAGAAGTACCTTCATAAACTAGAGATGGTATGGATGCTGCATTCTGAGATTTGGTTTCCCACCAGCGGAAACATAGATATTCCTCACTTAGAGTAGGTCAATGGTAGAGGCCATTTTGCCTAATATTGTCATGGAAAGTCTCTTGGATGGACCCATATAGTTAGAGATTCCACTAATAGACTAATAGTTCTTAGATTCCATAGCAATGAGGCTGGTTCAGCTCATATTTGGTGGGGAGTATAAATCTAATCTGGACTATGATCCATATCTCCATTTATGTTTTCAGTTGGTGCTCTATCTGGTCTTTTCAGTATTCAAAATTCTCGCTGGACAAGAGTGGTAGGCGTGCGGTGTTATACCGTTCTTGGTGGGCCATTAAAGAAGAATCTCGCACATAAAAAAATAACAACAAATGTTCCAAGACTTAGTATTGAATTAGTAGTGCGGGAGAAAAAATAAAAATAACAATTGACTAATTTTTTAAAAAATAATAAAATATTAATAAAATATTAAAAGAATATTATTTCAAATTTTGTTAAGTGTGATATTTTGTCAATACTGACTAATGGTGAAAAAATGAAAATGAATTTTGGAGGAAAAAAAACGATATCTATTTTTCTTTCAAAAAAGGAACCCTCATGCTCGATTGATGGTTTCACCAATTAAGAGTGGTCTTGCTCTGATATCAATTATAGAATCATTGTGCACTAGAGGAGGGGGGGATGAATAGCACTCATGGCTAATTTGTTCATTTTAAAACAATCGAGTAAAAACACAGCGAAATAATGAAAAGACAGAGACAAGAGAAAGCACACCAAGATTTACTTGGTTTGAAGCCTGTGACGACTCCTACTCGAAGGCCCGCATGTGAAAGTGCTTTCGATGGATAATCACTAATTAATCAAAGGTTATAAAAAGATTTGCAATTGAAGTACAGTAACTTTGAAATACAACAATACCGACGACTTGGAGAGTTGAATCCTTAGCACAATCGTCGTCGGGGCAGCTTTCGAGCATCAAAGAGGCATTTTCTTAGTGGATCGAAGAAGCGGAACTTGTTCGGAATGTTGTTTTTAAGCTCCTAGTCGAAGGCTGCTTTTATAAGCTGTTCTGAGTTCCTGGAACCACTCTGGGCGCCTGGACCACGTGGTTCGGCAAACCGACGCGCGCAATGTCAGCTTGTAGATAATTTTTAGGTTTCGGGCGCCTGAACAGACTCCGGGCTCACGGACCCCTTTCAGGTGCCCGGACAAACTTTTTCTAGCCCCTTATTTTCTGTAAAATAAAGTTAGTCCAGGTAAAAAAATTATATATATATATATATGAAATTTGACAACCTTTGATTGTCCAGTTCTGACTTTGAGTTTCGTCGAAACTCTGGATCGAACCAACGCCTACTATTCCCTCTTCGGGGAACGCGTCCTCACCTGCTCCTCTCAAAAGAAGTTACCTGTTGTCAGACTGGTCATCTAGACCGACTGGACTTTTGCTCAGTGCCTGAGGCTTCCGGTCTTCATGCTGGACGTCCGCTCCACGACCCGTCTAGACTTCCACCCCATCTGTGACAACCAAGATTTCAACCTAGAGTCCCCGACTCTAGGATTTTGCCCGAAGCGCTCGACCCGTCAAGACTTCCACCTAGGGTTACCACCCCCTGAGACCTAGGGTTATCGCTCCTAGGGTTTTCCACCTACCTAACCACAGTTAGAACTTTTTATCACATAGGGTTACCACCCCCTAAGACCTAGGGTTACCACCCCCTAGGGTTTTCCACCTGCCTAGAATCCACTAGGACTTTTACCTAAGACAAGTTAGGACTTTCATGCAAGCTCAATCAACCTTATTAGACAACAAAACATCTTAACTTTTGAATTCTTTACCATTATCAAAACACAGGTTTGATCATCTGGTGCTTCCTGCACCAACAGTTCTTACTACAACTCGAGTGTAAGTTTCCTTCGACTTGAGGTATACAAGTCATCTTGGTCATGGAGACTTATACTTTGACATTTTAAGCAAGCATCTTATCGAGGTGTGGATCCAGGATGTTGGGTATAAGTTGAAGTGCCCGAAGGTATTTGGATAGCCCGAAGAGAATTCACCACTCCTTGTGAGGAGACGTATACCCTATGGTCACTTGTTAGATTATTATTCAAAGTCTTTTGACAAACCATCATATGTAAAGAGTGTGAGACTCTTAAATACATATACGAGTAATTTGAATCTATAGAACGAGGAAGTATTACTTGGGCTAGGTGTGACGTAGTCAGTCTAGTGGGGGCAGACACATAGACCATGTCTTGAACCAAGTGGGTATAAGACGAGTGAAAGGAACGAGGCATGACTTATTGTAGCCGCTGAAGTGTTCAGAAATAATTCTGAAATCAACTATGATTTTCTGGCTAATTGGGAATCATGATGTACTACTAGGTGCTACTCATGATCGTTCCATAATTAAGTAGTTAATTATGAACGACCAAGATAAATCGAGAACCTATTGGGTCACATGCATAACGAGTCTCTAAAAGACGTAAAACTAGTTAAAGAATAGGATTTTTAGATCAAGAGATAAATATTTGGTTGGACCATACATAAGACAAATATGGAAATATTTATTACAATGGAAGCGTGGATAGACCACATCACATATGGGGTTTAGACCAAATTAGATTAGTCATAAACAAACTTGGTTTAGTTGTGAACTAAACCAAGGGGTTAATGGGTTAAGTTTTGGTTAAGGGATAATGGATTGGATTTGAGATTTCTAATCCAACTCATTAATGAGGGCTATATAAAGATATGATTAGGAGAAGAAATAGAACAAGAGATCATTATTGGCTTGTAAGGGTTTTGGAAACCCGTAACCCAATTTCCTTCTCTCCTCTCTCCTCTCTCCTCTCTCCCCTCTCTCTCTCTCCCGCCGCTAACAAGGAGAGGCTTCTCCTTGTTGTTGTAAGCCACCAAAACAAGAAATCTCTTCCTTGTTTGCTTTTTCTTCCTCTTGATCCCTCTTCTTTGCTCGTGGCTAGTAACTTCTGAAGGAGAGGTTTGTACTTATGGAGTTGTCTTGAGGAGCTCGGCGTGGATACAAATAGAGGCGAGGTTCGACAGCGTCGCTATGGTTGATGCCCTTCTTATTACAGGTCATCCGTAAGGTATACCTAGAATAATTGTTATTCATTTTTGTTTTATTTTATGATCCTGTTTATGCGATTATATTCTGCATGCGTGTGATGTGTGTTGTAATATAATAAATTAGATTTATTTACATTTAATCTTCCGCTGTGCATGTTTACAAAACATGTTTTAGCATACACGACATCGGGCATATCCTAACACTGGTTACCCTCTATCACGAGGTCTACAAGAATACAATCTAGAGAATCCCCTCTACGGGGTGAGCGATCTATATATCCAATCAATTAAACATGAAAATTAAGCACAAACACATCACACACACGTTTAATCAAATGAAAACAAGACATAAACATATCATTAGAAGGGAAATTAACAAATTCATAGAGTCACATCAATCTCATATTATAATTACTCCCTTAATCCTAGAACAAAGGGATTTACTCCATGACAAGGACAATTGAACCCAAAGGTATTAAGATTACAAGCTTTCTAAATAATTCAAGAGAGAAGAGAGAAGGAAAGCTTATCCAAGTACGATGCTAAGTCATTGGATCCAATCCTTACATCTAGAGAAGGTGGAGACATCGCAAGTGGCCTCGGATCATTGAAGGAGGCATAGATGGAGTGCGGATCTTGACCTAGAATCTCCCTAAAGGAAAAACTCTCCTCCCCTTGAAAGGGGGAAGAACTCCCCTATTTATAAGCAAGGCACTGCATCATGAGATACAAGCCATGTCATGACCATGCCAACTTGGCACGGTTGGATCTTGAGCACTCAGATCTGAGGGGGCACGATCGTGTCTCCTGAACACGACCATGTCTTGAAGTCCTGGACTAGAGGAGGCACGACCATGTAGATCCACATGGCCACCTCCCTAGTAGCTTCTGGAGTTACCTTTCCAAGGCCTCTAGAAAGATACGGTCGTGTCTTGAGACACAGCAATGTCCTATCTCTTTTATAGTATGGAAGGCACGACTATGTAGATCTACACCATCATGCCCCTTTTGGGCTCTGGAAGGCACACACCTGTTGGTTGCTACTCGGAAAGCCTAGAGGTTCCACTGTACAAAAATTTTGTACAAAGGTCTGAACCTTTTCCTAGCTACCATGTGTTCTTTTAAATTAAATTTTGGATCGCCTGCGGAACTTAACACGTTTGATCCAAAACTTAATCTATTTGTTCTTTTAGGTTTTGACTTGGATCTCCTGCGGAACTTAACACGTTCGACCCAAATCACTTTAAGTTATTAATTCCATTAAATATTAATTTCCATAATTGGTTCCCAGTACTGACGTGGCGAGGCACATGGCCTTCTTGGATATGGGAGCAACCACCACCGACTAGACAAAACCTTTTATAGAAATCTAATATTTAATTTCCTAAAATAACTTTAGGTTAACCGAAAAGAACAATCAAATCACAAGGAAAAATAAAACAAAAGAACACAACTTCGAAAAACATATTCGAAATACTAGAACGTAAGCCTCTTGTATTTGGTATTATTTCTATAAATAACTAGTATGATGCGGAAAAGGAAAAACTACTAGTTATACTTTCTAGAAAGACCTCTTGATCTTCTATCGTATTCCTCTTCTAACCTCGGACGTTGTGTGGGCAACGATCTTCCGAGATGAGAAACCACCAACCACCTTCTTCTCCTCCAAGCTAGGTTCGGCTACAATAAGGAAGCTTCACCAAGAAAGAAAATCAAAACACCAACCAAGCTCCAAGAGATGCTAGCTTTCTCTCCTTCTTCTTCTTCTTCACCAAGTAGTATCCGGCCACCACGAGAGCTCCAAGGGGAGAGAGAGGTTCGGCCACCACAAGAGGAAGAGAGAGAGAGGATGATGATGATGGCCGGCCACACCAAGGAACAGAAGAGGGAGAGAAATAATAGAGGTTGTTACCCTTGAAGGCACCCCTACCCCTTCTTTTATATTCCTTAGCCTTGGTAAATTAGGAAATTTAATTACAATAAAATTTTCTTAATTTCCTTGACAACAATTAATTAAGAAAAAATAAATAAATTTTCCTAATTAATTGAATTGTGGCCGGCCACCTCATGGAGGAATGAATTAGATAAGTTTTAATCAACAAATTAAAACTTCCTAATTTGTTTCCGGAAATTTTAAAAATAAAATTTCTCTTCAAAAATCTCTTCATGGTTGATAAAAAGAAATTTCTATAATTTTAATTTTTCAACATGTGAATAATTTTTAAAGAGAAAATAAAATATCTCACCAATCTACAAATAAGGAAAGAGATTTAATCTCTTTCTTTAATCTTTTGTAGATCCTTTACAAGAGAGATATTTTAATTTTAACTCTCTTTAATAAATTATATCTTCCACATAATAAAAATTAAAATTAAAATTCTTTTAAATTTAATATGGCCGGCCCCCTCTAGCTTGGGTTCAAGCTAGGGCCGGCCACATTAAACCATTCTTAGGCCGGCCCTAGCTTGATTCCAAGCTAGCTTGGCCGACCCCCTTTAGGTGGGTATAGAAGGTGGGTATAGGTGGGTATAGTACTCTATAAATAAGAGACTATGATAGGGACCGAGAGGAGGAATTGGTTTTGGTCTCCCGATAAAATTAAGCATCCCGTGTTCGCCCCGAACACACAACTTAATTTTATCAATAATAATTCATTCCACTAGAGAACTATTATTGAACTACCGCACCAATCCCAAATTACATTTTTGGGCTCCTTCTTATTATGAGTGTGTTAGTCTCCCTATGTTTAAGATATCGAATGTCCACTAATTAAGTGAGTTACTGACAACTCATTTAATTAATATCTTAATCCAAGAGTAGTACCACTCAACCTTATCATCATGTCGGACTAAGTCCACCTGCAGGGTTTAACATGACAATCCTTATGAGCTCCTCTTGAGGACATTATCAACCTAGTATCTCTAGGACACAGTTTCCTTCTATAATCAACAACACACACTATAAGTGATACCATTTCCCAACTTATCGGGTTTATTGATTCATCGAACTAAATCTCACCCATTGATAAATTAAAAAAATAAATATCAAATATATGTGCTTGTTATTATATTAGGATTAAGAGCACACACTTCCATAACAACTGAGGTCTTTGTTCCTTTATAAAGTCAATATAAAAGAAACGATCTCAAATGGTCCTACTCAATACACTCTGAGTGTACTAGTGTAATTATACAGTCAAGATAAACTGATACCTAATTACACTACAATCTTCTAATGGTTTGTTCCTTTTCATTTTGGTCGTGAGCTACTATTTATAATTTATAAGGTACTGATAACATTATCTTCTGCATGTGGCACCGTATACTATGTTATCTACAGTATAAATTAATTGAACAACTACAACTAAATGTAGATAATTTGACCAAATGTGATTCTTTATTCATAATGAATGTTTACAAAGCTTAGGCTTTCAGTATACACTCCAACAATCTCCCACTTATACTAATGACTAAGCTGCCATATCTTCTACCATACATTTGATTCCCATTCCCTCCACATGCCGATCGAAAACTTTCGCCGGAAGGGCCTTAGTGAAAGGATCTGCCAGGTTATCCGCCGATGCAATCTTGACGATGACAACTTCTCCTCACTTCACGATATCTCGTATCAGGTGGTACTTGCGCTCTATATGTTTACTTGCCTTATGAGCTCGTGGTTCCTTCGAGTTTGCAACTGCACCGCTATTATCACAATAAATTGTGATGATTTTGGGCAAACCAGGAATCACATCTAAGTCCATTAGAAAGTTACTGAGTCATACTGCTTCTTGAGCTGCCTCAGAGGCTGCTACATACTCTGCTTCCATGGTTGAGTCTGAAACGCATTTCTGCTTAACACTCCTCCATGAAATGGCTCCACCTCCTAAAGTAAAGATATAGCCTGATGTAGACTTACTGTTGTCTCTATCTGATTGGAAATCTGAATCCGTGTAACCTACAGGGAGCAAATCGTGTGCTTGGTAAACTAGCATATAATCTCTAGTCCTTCTCAGGCACTTTAATATATGCTTTACCGCAGTCCAATGTCCTTGTCCAGGGTTACTCTGATATCTGCTGACCATGCCCATGGCAAAATAAATATCAGGTCTCGTACATAGCATTGCATACATAAGTCTTCCTACAGCCGAGACATAAGGAACTGTTTTCATGTCTTCTATCTCCTTTGATGTCTTAGGAGACATCTCTTTAGATAGAGCTATTCCATGCCTAAAAGGTAAGAAACCTTTCTTGGAATCCTGCATGCTAAAACGAGCAAGGATTGTATCTATATATGAAGCTTGGGACAGACACAACATTCTTTTCTTGCGATCCCTTATTACTTTGATCCCAAGAATGTGTGCACACTCTCCTAAGTCCTTCATATCAAATTGTTTGGACAACCATACCCTTACGTCTGATAATACCTTGACATTGTTGCCAATTAACAAAATATCATCTACGTATAGTACAAGAAATATCACCACGTTTCCGTTACACTTCTTATATACACAAGACTCATCCGGACTTTGAATAAATCCATATGACTGGATTACTTCATTAAACCGGATGTTCCAAGACCTTGAAGCTTGCTTCAGTCCATAAATGGACCGATTGAGCTTGCACACTAGATGCTCTTTGCCTTTTTCAATGAACCCTTCTGGTTGCTTCATATGGATGTTCTCTTCAAGACTTCCATTAAGGAAAGCTGTCTTGACATCCATTTGCCAAATCTCATAATCCATATGAGCAGCAATGGATAAGAGTATCCGGATAGACTTAAGCATGGCTACCGGTGAAAAAGTTTCCTCATAATCGATTCTCTCTTTCTGAGTGTACCCTTTCGCAACAAGCCTAGCTTTGAAGGTTTCTACCTTCCCGTCTGTCCCTCTTTTCCTTTTGTAGATCCACTTACATCCAACGGATTTTACACCATCATGTGGTTCTACAAGCTCCCAGACCTTATTAGAGTACATAGACTCTATTTCAGAATTCATCGCCTTTTTCCAAGATGCTGCATCTATATCTTGGAGTGCTTCGTCATATGTCCGGGGTTCATGTTTACCCGGGATCAAGTCCGAAGACTCTCCCAAAAACATGAATATCTCAGGCTGCCTTACAACCCTCCCACTACGACGAGGCACTGTCTGTGTTTGTGTATCATGTGTGACACGTGTTGCAGTCTCTTGTGATACTTCATCTTGTACTGTTGGTACTAAAGTAGACGTGTCCTCTCTTAGTTCTTCTAAAACAACTTTACTACTGGGCTTGTGATCCATTATATAGTCTTCTTCTAAAAACTGGGCATTGGTGCTAACAATGACCTTCTGGTCTTTAGGACTATAAAATAAACCACCTTTCGTTCCTTTGGGATATCCTACAAACACACGAACTTCTGTACGGGATTCTAACTTATCAGCATCTGGTTTCAGCACATGTGCTGGACTACCCCAAATCCGAATATATCTTAGACTGGGTTTTCGCCCATTCCACAATTCTATGGGAGTAGAAGAAACTGATTTAGAAGGTACTAAGTTCAGAACATACACTGCTGTTTCCAGAGCATATCCCCAAAATGAATTTGGTAATTCTGAATAACTCATCATCGATCTAACCATCTCCATAAGAGTCCTATTCCTTCGTTCTGCTACACCATTTGGTTAATTTTTGGTTAAGGGATAATGGGTTGGATTTGGGATTTCTAATCCAACTCATTAATGAGGGCTATATAAAGATATGATTAGGAGAAGAAATAGAACAAGAGATCATTATTGGCTTGTAAGGGTTTTGGAAACCCGTAACCCAATTTCCTTCTCTCCTCTCTCCTCTCTCCTCTCTCCCCTCTCTCTCTCTCCCGCCGCTAACAAGGAGAGGCTTCTCCTTGTTGTTGTAAGCCACCAAAACAAGAAATCTCTTCCTTGTTTGCTTTTTCTTCCTCTTGATCCCTCTTCTTTGCTCGTGGCTAGTAACTTCTGAAGGAGAGGTTTGTACTTATGGAGTTGTCTTGAGGAGCTCGGCGTTGATACAAATAGAGGCGAGGTTCGACAGCGTCACTATGGTTGATGCCCTTCTTATTACAGGTCATCCGTAAGGTATACCTAGAATAATTGTTATTCATTTTTGTTTTATTTTATGATCCTGTCTATGCGATTGTATTCTGCATGCGTGTGATGTGTGTTGTAATATAATAAATTAGATTTATTTACATTTAATCTTCCGCTGTGCATGTTTACAAAACATGTTTTAGCATACACGACATCGGACATATCCTAACACTGGTTACCCTCTATCACGAGGTCTACAAGAATACAATCTAGAGAATCCCCTCTACGGGGTGAGGGATCTATATATCCAATCAATTAAACATGAAAATTAAGCACAAACACATCACACACACGTTTAATCAAATGAAAACAAGACATAAACATATCATTAGAAGGGAAATTAACAAATTCATAGAGTCACATCAATCTCATATTATAATTACTCCCTTAATCCTAGAACAAAGGGATTTACTCCATGACAAGGACAATTGAACCCAAAGGTATTAAGATTACAAGCTTTCTAAATAATTCAAGAGAGAAGAGAGAAGGAAAGCTTATCCAAGTACGATGCTAAGTCATTGGATCCAATCCTTACATCCGGAGAAGGTGGAGACATCGCAAGTGGCCTCGGATCATTGAAGGAGGCATAGATGGAGTGCGGATCTTGACCTAGAATCTCCCTAAAGGAAAAATTCTCCTCCCCTTGAAAGGGGGAAGAACTCCCCTATTTATAAGCAAGGCACTGCATCATGAGATACAAGCCATGTCATGACCATGCCAACTTGGCACGGTTGGATCTTGAGCACTCAGATCTGAGGGGGCACGATCGTGTCTCCTGAACACGACCATGTCTTGAAGTCCTGGACTAGAGGAGGCACGACCATGTAGATCCACATGGCCACCTCCCTAGTAGCTTCTGGAGTGAACTTTCCAAGGCCTCTAGAAAGATACGGTCGTGTCTTGAGACACAGCAATGTCCTATCTCTTTTATAGTATAGAAGGCACGACTATGTAGATCCACACTATCATGCCCCTTTTGGGCTCTGGAAGGCACACACCATCGAATATAGAGACACGGTCGTGCCAAGGGGCACGACCATGTCATGGCTTCTTCATAATATTTTTTTCTGAGGTGTGTTTTTTCTCTAGTTCTTCTCCAAATTGTAATATGTCAATTGGGAAACTACAAAAGAGTAGATCTCCAATAAAGAGAGAAATAATGCTGAAATATTGATAAAATAGGATGCAATAGCATAAAATATAATCAAGAAATGCAAGTAGATGTGCGTTAAAATAAGGATAAAAGTATATACAAACTACGTACATCAAGTTCATTTCTCCAAGACTTCTCACTACTTAGGGTTTACTCTCCTATGATTTTCCCTTTGCTTGGAGTTCACTCCTTCAAGACTTTTTATCTGCCTAACCTCCAATTAGGACTTTATTTTGCCTAACATCTGGTTAGAACTTCTCACTTGCCTAACCTCTAGTTACAACTTTCCCTTATCTAACCTTCAGTTATGACTAGTCACTTGGTAGACTTATCATGTTTGCTAAACCTTTAGTTAGGACTTCTTACTTTTCTAACCTCTAGTTAAGATTTTTTCTTACCTAACCTACAGTTAGGATAAGTCACTTAGTAGATTTCTCACCCTTGCCTAACCTCCAGTTTAGACTTCTCTTGCCTCTTTAATTTGGACTAGTCACTCGGTAGACTTCTCACCCTTGCTAGTCATTCAGTCAACCTTGACTTGACTAGACTCCATTAAACATATTGTCAAACAAACATCAAAATCGTAGAGGTCGATTGCACCAACAATTATTCCTACACCAGGTAATCTAAGTGCTAAGTATGTTCTGATGGAGGGATGTTGCTCCTTATGTAAGTTCCATGGTAGGACTACAAGTCACTACATATTGTTCTATCTAGTGGTTTGACATGTATGGAAACACACTTAGTTCTGGAGCTTTCTTAGCAAGGATCATATGACTTCCTTTATGGATTGCAGATTCTATTTAGTGATGATGGTGTCAAAGGAGGAGTTTGAAATGTTTGCTATGCTGAGTTGGGTGGTGTGGGATGAGGTATACAAGCGGACTCATGGATCGGATGCTAGAGAGCTATGGAGATCAGGGTTGACTGGGCAATCTCGATTCTGGAATTGTATAGGGAGGCATACTCGATGGAAGAGGTCTTATTCCCTGCATCAAAGGTTATGTTTGAAGAGATTTGGAAACTATTGAATAATGACCTAGCCCGGTTGGATGTGTACACGGGATACAACGAGACACAAATTTAGTGTTGGACCGATTGTCCAAGATTTGCGAGTTATAAGTGAGCATGCTCTTACGATCAACGACATCTCGGTCGGGATTCCAGACTCTCACCCCTGTGCGAGTTATAAGTGAGCATGCTCTCACAACCAACGACATCTCAGTCAGGACTCCAGACTCTCGTCCACGTGTGAGTTATAAGTGAGTATGCTTTCACGACCAACGACCTCTCGGTCGGGATTCTAAACTCTCGCCCCAGTGCGAGTTATAAGTGATCATGCTCTCACGACCAACGACCTCTCGATCGGATTTTCTGACTCTTGCCTCAACATAAACTACAAGTAAGCATATTTTCATATTCAACAATTCATGGGTTCACACAAAAGGAGAAGTACCAAGGAAGGGAAGGAAACACAAGAGACAGACATGAACAGAGACCCCCAACCCAGCCCGATTGACGTTTATTTGATAAAGTTTGAAAGACATTCCTCAAAATATATATTATCACACTGGGAGTATAAGTAGTAACTTCCTTTTCAATTAGCAGGGTCAGGTCGACATCTGGGGCAGGATCGATCTGCATGACCTGCTCGCTCCAACTAGGCTCGTACTTGGGCTAGCTCCGCCTTAATACGCTGAATGGTGCGATGTTGCTGGGCAATAGTTTCATCTTTCAGCTGACTTTCTTCTTGGAAAAGGGTAAGAGAGTTATCATGTTTTATCTTCAAATAAGCGATAAAGTGAGTCTGGATCTTCATATCTAAATGAGCCTTATGCTTCAAGGTCATCTCATCTCGAGTCCAGGACTTAGCGGCTAGCCAAAGCTCTTCCATTTCTCAACGAAGGGAAGACTGAAGGTCCTTGCTCTGTGTCATCTCAAATAAGGTCTCATCCTTCTGGTCAAGTAACTGAGTCAGATAAGTGAGTTGTTGGCGCAAAGATGACACTTCATCAGGCTCCATTATGGATTCCATGGTGTGAAGGAGTATAAGGAAAGCATAAGGGTGTGAGAGGGGTCAGCTCTTTTTAAAGAGAGAGATGTGAAGGGTCATCCTCTAGGTGTGCAACGACATATACGAAATAATATCGCATTCAAGGATACGTTGCGTATCCCAAGATCTGGGAATTGATGCAGCAGCATAGACATCAGGGAAATGCCGTAGCATCTGAGAACATGGTAAATTCCCAAAGACCTGTGGAAAGGGAGTAGTAGTTAAAGTCGCAGTGGCAAGGCCAAGTGAAACCGGAGTCTAGTTTGTCGGACCTGTGCCTCCTTCGACTATACTTGGGGAGAGGCTTGTAATACGGTGCATAATAGTAGGGTCTAATCGTCAGAAGTCAAGGGGACGTGATAATATGAAGTCAATGAGGCGTGGCAGTCAGGAGTCAAGGAAATGTGGCAGTTAAAAGTCAAGGAGACGTGGCAGTCATAAGTCAAGGGGATGTGACAGTCAGAAGTCAAGGAGATGTGACAGTCAATATATGGAGTAGGACCACCCGGAACCATCCGGCGTATAAAGCTAGGGTGAGGTCTACCGGTCGGGAAACTAAGTCTACGGCAGGAAGCATGATCAGGACCAAGCCCAACCTGGCTTTACCGATCGGGCTCAAGCTAGCCTATGTAAGCAGACTTGTCATTCTCGGTCGGGTCTGAATCATAAAGGCCGGTAGAAAGGGACTCTGGTCACGCCCTTCCGTCCATCTAGTCTGTTCATCAGCACTTAGTAAACCGACCCGGGCTATTTCGATTGCACCCGGGCGGAATAGAAGGCGCTACGCGATAACATGTCAGAGAATCGTAACCACCTATCAGAGAATATCTGTTGCATGTTAGGAATATTCCAACGGTTGGGGTCATCTGTAAGTAGAACCTTCCTCCAGTTTATAGGAGAAGGCCACGTGTCCTCCACCTCTCGACAAGTCTTGACACCCGACACCCTTTGACAGAGGTCAGTCTCCAGAAGGTATGCACTATCATATAAAAAAGGAACATCCTCTCCCTTGGGCAGGTACACTCACTCGCCCACTTGTCTACTTTTCTTCTTCTTTCATACACTGTTCTTCTGGAGAAAAAAATACCTGACTTGAGCGTCTGAGGGCTTGCTCCGGGGACTTTTTCCCTGGTTCTTGGTCTCTAATGTTCCGTGAGCTTGTCTAAGTATGTGCAGAGTTCTGGTACCGCCGGCTTAGACCTGGTAATCCTTCAGGGCCACGTGGGGGTCTATTCGTCAAAGTCCGCACGATCGCAACATCATAGTCTCTCCTCCGTCAACACCAACGACTCCTCATCCGGTCTTCATCCGATTCAGATTTCGGACAAGATCAACAGATTTTAGGCATGAAAACGGAAGTCATTCAGAGTCCGAGATCAGTGAAGGGCGTGGAGTTGATGGTAATTCACTATGGAATAGATTTATGTGCATTTTTGGGTGTTTATAATGTTCGCATATACTTAAGACTCCTTTCATATAGTTCAAGCAGTAACTCAACCTATAGGGGAGTGAGGATAAGAGAGGATGCTAACAATGGAAATTCATGCTTTACTCATGAGTGCAGAGCTTACTTCCTTAGAACATATGAGAAGAACGACGAATAGTTGTGTACATTTATTGACAAAAGTTCTTGATACTTTCTTGAAGTTTGAATGGCTGGATGGATCTTACTCTAGCTGGCTTTTGCAAGTTATAGCTAACCATATGCTGCTTTTTCCTAATGAATGAAAGGACATGATTTTGTTAAAACAAAAAATTATTACCCACTTCACATACCTAACTTTCACAATTCTAAAAACGACTCTAACATGCCCTTTATATCCTTTCCTTTTTTTCCAATAAATAATTATATAGGTTTGCATGAATGCATTTTTAAATCTTTATTCTACCTATGAAAAAGGTTCATTGTTTTCAATTTAAGTTATTGAATTCACATAAGACGGTTTGAATATATTAAGGAGATTTATAAAAATATATTAATTTTAATTTTAGATAATTTAAAATTCTCTATTCCATCAATCTATTTTTGATAAAGACGGATGATGGATTTACACCATTTAAAAATTTAAAAATTTAATATTTTTTGAACTAGAAGAGTCCTACAAATCTTTTGATAGTGTTGATTAGTGAGCATAATTATCATAAACCTTATAATGTATATTTGATAAATTGTTTGAAAGCTTTGTAAATTTAAAAATCTACTATTCTTAATTTAAGTTATTAAATTCAGATTTAAGAGCATAATATATAATATATTAAGGAGTTATAAAAATATATTGGTTTTAATTCGAAGAGATTCAGATTTTCTAAGATTTATCATTTGATTTTATTGAAATATAAATTTAAAGAATTTTGAATTATTTCAAATTAAAATTAATTTATTTTTAAAAATCTCTTTTACGTATCTATATGTTTAGATTTGTAAATTGAGAATAATAAATTTTTAAATAAATAAAATAAAAATTTAAATACGGAAAATAGAGAGGAGTAGCAGAGTACCATGGGAATATGAGATATGTTTTTAGAATTATGAACGTTGGTGAAATAGTTTAGTAAAATCGTATTTTTAATGTAATGTGAGTCAACGAGGAAGACCTAAAGGACAAACTTTAAGCACTACGCGAGAGTGGTAGCTGGGACGAAGGAAGGGAAGGTGACAGTAGATCGATTACGCTGCGGCAATCTACCTTTCTTCCTGGAAGGAAGGGAAGGTGACAACCGTGCAGCGAGTTAACTGTTTGCTTCAACTGCTTCCCCATCCTCCTCCTTCGCTCCACTTTAAATAGAAGAGAAAACTCGTTTCCCCATGCGACAACCAATTCGAAAACAGAGCCATGTTTGATATTCTCCCTATCTGCCTCTCCATTCTACTCCCTTGCGTCTTCCTCTTCTACTGCAGGTCGATGCACCGAGGCGGCCGCTCTAGGCCACTCCCTCCCGGCCCCCGCGGGTGGCCGGTGGTCGGCAACCTCCCACTGCTCGGCACCAAGCCGCACCGCACCCTCCAGGCTCTGTCCGAGATCTACGGCCCCCTGTTTCGCCTCCGCTTCGGCTCCGTCGACGTCGTCGTGGCCGCCTCGGCTGACGTGGCTTCTCAGTTCCTCCGCGCGCAGGACGCCAACTTCAGCGACCGCCCGCCCAACTCCGGCGCCGAGCACGTGGCCTACAACTACCAGGATCTCGTGTTCGCGCCCTACGGCCCGCGCTGGCGTCACCTCCGCAAGCTCTGCTCTGTTCACCTTTTCAGTGCCAAGGCGCTCGGCGACCTCCGGTGGGTCCGCGAGGGCGAGATAGGACTCCTGGTGCGCGCCCTCGTCTGCGGCAGGAATCCGGTCAACGTGGGGCAGGCAGTGAACGTGTGCGCGACGAACGCGCTGGCGCGGGCCATGCTGGGGCGGCGGGTGTTCGAGGAGGAGGGGGCGGCGTCGGGGGAATTTAAGGAGATGGTGGTGGAGCTGATGAGGCTCGCCGGTGAGTTTAACGTGGGCGACTTCGTTCCGTGGCTGAGGTGGCTCGACCTACAGGGCGTGGTGGAGCGGATGAAGCGCCTGCACCGCAAGTACGACGAGATGCTCGACGGAATCATCGAAGAGCACCGCCGAGCGAAGGCGGCCGGCGGAAAAGGAGGAGGAGGAGGAGGAAAAGGGAGGGACTTATTGAGCGTACTCATAGAGCTGACCGAGAAGCCGGACGACGAGGGCGGTAAGCTGACCGATACCAATATCAAGGCCTTGCTACTGGTGAGTGATGATCATCGACGATCACGAAGATTCTTAATTCTTGCGTATGATTCAATCTTTGCCATTTATTGACGAAGAGTCGATTGATTTTGACCTTTGAACAGAACTTGTTCACGGCGGGAACGGACACGTCGTCGAGCACTGTGGAGTGGGCGCTAGCTGAGCTGATCCGGCACCCGGCCGTGCTCCGTCGAGCGCAGGCGGAGCTGGACGCGGCGGTAGGCAAAGCACGGCTGGTGCAGGAGGCGGACTTGCCTGACCTTCCCCTGCTGCAGGCGGTGGTGAAGGAGACGTTCCGACTGCACCCTTCGACTCCGCTGTCGCTGCCGCGGGTGGCGTCGGAGGCGTGCGAGGTGGGGGGTTTCACAGTGCCCAAGGGCGCCACTCTGCTGGTCAACGTGTGGGCCATCACGCACGACCCATCGTCGTGGGGTCCTCAGGCGGCCGAGTTCCAGCCCGACCGGTTCCTCCCTGGCGGCGCGCACGAGGGGGTGGATCTCCGCGGCAACGACTTCGAGTTGATCCCGTTCGGCGCCGGGCGGCGGATCTGCGCGGGGATGAGCCTGGGCATACGGATGGTGCAGCTGATGACCGCAACGCTGGTGCACGCCTTCGACTGGAGGCTGCCGGAGGGGCAGACGCCGGACAAGCTGGACATGGAGGAGGCCTACGGGCTGACGCTGCAGAGGGCAGCGCCGCTGACGGCACTCCCCGTGCCCAGGCTGCTCGCCGAAGCCTACGATATCGAATTGTGTTGTACGTAAGCCTGGATTTGGGGACACTTAGATCGTGGGCATTTAAATTTTCATAACATCAAATATCTAGTAACTATTGGCGGAGGCATTGGATGAGCAAATCGCATTTTGCCATCTATTATATCCGAATCAATGATAATTTAAGATATTAAGTGTATTAATTAGTAGTAAGAATTGTATTTGCAATTTCCAAAAGAGATTGATGAGGAGACGGCGGGGGCCATGTGATATGACTCAACAACGGGTCATGTGGACTCCAGGACTGGATAAAAACAAATATCATTAGTCTTCGACCAATCAAGCTGATTTGATCTATCGAACCAATCCGACCTGATGTACCGACCTTCCGACTTGTCAACCTCTATTATCTTGAATAGGATTGATCTCTCGACTTCCCAGCTTCTTGGTATGCAAAAGGATACCGAGTTTCTAATACGAAGGGACGCAGTGATTATAATGATATCCTTAATGAACATGGTCAAGCCCATAGAATAATCAGAAATCTAGCCCCTTGAAAGTCTGAAGTCAAGTTTGTGTGGTCATGGTTAAAGTCTCAGCTTGCATGGCCATGGTCAGAAGTCAAGCTTACGTGGTCATGGTCAAAGTCTCAGCTGACGGGACAGTCAAATGATAGAATTACAAGTTGGACAAGATCCAGCCTCGATAGTAATCAAGAACTGGGCTCACAAACCAGGTACAGCGGAGAATTGGGCTCACAGGCTAGGTACAGCTGAGAACTAGGTCCACAGGCTAGGTACAGATAAGGATTGAGCCCACAGACCAGGTAAAGGCGAGGAAAGAAAGACCTCTAGCACATAACAAATCTGGCATACAGGTCGGGACATACGAACCAGGGATTACAGAGAACAGAAGCAGGTCGGAATATAAACCTGGTGTGCAGATCGGAACGTACAAGTCATGGATAACAGTAGATAGAAAGCAGGTCGGAATACAGACCTGGCGTGTAGGTCAGGACGAACAAACCATGGATAACAATAGACAGAAGCAGGTCAGAATACAGACCTGACGTGCAGGTCGGGACGTACAGGCCATGGATAACAGTAGACAGAAGCAAGTCGGAATACAGACCTAGCGTGCAGGTCGAAACGTACAAGCCATGGATAACAATAGATAGAAGCAGGTCGGAATACAGACCTGCAGGTCGGGATGTACAAGCCATGGATAACAGCAGACAAAAGCAGGTCGGAATACAAACCTGGTGGGTAGGTCGGGATATACAAGCCATGAATAACAGCAGACAGAAGCAGGTCAGAATACAAACCGGACGTACAGGTTGGGATGTATAAACCATGGAGTACGGAAGACAAAAGAAGATCGGCTAACAAACCTGGCTTACAGGTCGGGAAGTATAAATCATAGATTACGGAAGACCGAAGCAGGTCGGTATATAGACCTGGAGTATGCTCACCAAGGATACAGGTCGAGACTTACATCCTCACGGCATAGGATAAAGGGATCAAAGAGTACAGATCGAAACTCAAGGTTAGCGGAAGCAGACCGATGCACACACGTCAGGATTTATAGCCTTATGGCTCAGGATACTTGGATCGATAAAACGTACAGGTCGGGATGTGTTATCCAAGGATACAGGTCAGGATACAGGTCAAGATTTATATCCTCATGGTCCAAGATAAGCAAAGTTGGAGGCAGACATACAAGTCGGGTTAAAAGAAGTCGGGCGTACAGCTTGGGAGTAGGGATAAATAAAAATCGAGCTAAGGTATACAGGGCGCGACACGTAATGCTAATAAGAGGCCAGCCCTGATCAGGGGCTGCAATAGGAGATGCATAGGACAAGGTTAGAAGCATAGGTCTGGAGGCGGTATCAGATCGGGGTTAGCAAGATATCAGAACGGGGTTAGCAAGTATGAAGACCCAGCGTAGCAATCACGAGCGGAGGATGTCAGGCACTACGGGACAAGCAAGCAAGGGAATCGTAACTGCTTGTCAGAGAATAATCAGAGTGTTAGGGAATATGCTAACAGTCGTGGCTCGTTACCCCTTTGGTTCTGCCGCCGGCCTATGAGAAGATGTCGCGTGTCATTCACCGCTAGACAAAGCCTGACAGCCGACATTCCTTGACACCCACCAGACCCCAGAAACATCCGTTGCAGTATAAAAATGGATACTTTGTCCCTTATGCATGTACGCTCACTCGTCATTTCTTACTCGTCTTTACTTTTCGTCTTTTCTCTGTGCTTCTGGGGAAAAAGTACCTGACTTGAGCGTCGGAGGGTCTAACCCAGAGACTTTTTCCCTGGTTTCTGGTCTCTAATGACTCATGGGCTCGTCTGAGTATGCACAGAGCCTTAGCATCATCAACCCGGTCATCACCCTTCGTCATCCGCCCGTGTGAACCCTTCTGTAGGGTGCCAGGTAGATCGGACGTCGCAACAACTTTCCGTCAACTTCCAGTACATCGAGGCCCGCTTTCATCCGACTCAGCTTCTGGACGGGATCAAATTTGGCGTCGTCTGTGGGAACACAACCACCTGTTCCGGAACGTGAAGATGGAGGAGTCTGGCCGCATCAACGTCACCATGACTGCAGGAGAATACGAGCTCTTCAAGGAGGCCAAGAGGCGAGCGGCCTCCGAGAAACAAGCAACCGTCTCGCGATCACGCCAACCTCCTGAAGCTTCCAAGGAGCTCATCCCTGTTTCAGATTGGGGCTATAAGAGAAAACAGCCCGAGGGGTTTCCCCAGGTTCCTTATCGCGAGCCTGATTTGGTGTATTATCAGCCAGGACCCCATGACCCCAGCCTTAAGAAAGAACAGCCTCAAGTCTCTATGGCTGAGAGTTCCCTACCCAGAGACTCGAGGAAAGGGAAGGCTCTCATCATACCGGAAGTGTTCCTAGAAGATCCGGATGAGAGAGTACCCTTCTCGGCTAGGATTTTGAACGAAAAATTACCTAAGGGCTACTGGGCCCCGTCAATCGGGGAATATGACGGGAGCAAAGACTCGGAGGATCATCTACGCAAGTTTAAGAATGCAGCCCTGTTGCACCGATATAGTGATGTTGTCAAGTGTCGAGTTTTGTTAAATACTCTATCTGGTTCGGCACTAAAGTGGTTTGATGGGCTACCACAAGGATCCATCACATGTTTCTTGGATTTCAAGATGACCTTCCTTCGTCATTTCGCTAGCAGCAAAAAATATCAGAAGACGGATCATTACCTTTTCGCTCTTAAGCAAGGGTCGATTGAGCCTTTAAGAAGTTACATCAACTGCTTCAACCAAGTGGCCCAGGACGTCCCCATCGCCACTTCGGAGATTCTGATGAGCGCTTTCTCCCATGGATTAGGAGAGGAAGAATTCTTTAGAGATCTCATCAATAATCCCGCTCAGAATTTTGATGAGATGGTGGAAAAGCCGCTTGCTATATCAAAGTAGAAGAAGCACAGGCGGCCCGGAGGAAAGCCGAGAGACCACCTCCATCTGTCAATAAGCCGGAAAGAAGGGTATCTCAACCACCCCTCAACCTCTTCCACGCGCTAGAGAAGCTAGGCCTACCTTCTACCCCTCAACCCCTCGTCCCAAGTTGCTTTTAGATTCTTGTGCTTCTTGGGTATCTTGCCTTTGTCCTTCTTTAGTTCTGGCAGTCTTCTTTTAAGTGTCCTTCCTTTTGACACTGGTAGCAACGCATCCTTCTTCTATTTCTTGGATTCTTTTTATTCTGCATTTCTTTAAATTTATTAGATTTAAAAAACTTTTTAAAATTTCTTACCATATATGCTTCCTGATCCTCTTCTGAATCTGACTTTGGTTCATCCTTCTTAGTTGCGTTTAGTGCGATCATTTGACTTGACTCCTTTATTGTCCTTGAACACCTGGTTTCATATAATTCAAGAGTAGAGAACAATTCTTCTAAAGTACTTACCTCCAGGTCTTTTGGTATATAATAGGCGTCAACGATTGATGTCCATTCTGGAGTTCTGGGAAACACATTGAGTGTGTAGCGTATGGTGTCCCGGTTTGTTACCGTTTCACCGAGGTTCTCGAGACCAGTAATCAATTCTTTTACCTTTGCGTGTAGATCGGCTACCTTCTCACCTTTTTCCAGACGGATGTTCGTCAGTCTGTTCCGAAGGATGTCTCTCCTTGCTAGCTTGGCTTCGGATGTTCCTTCATGGAGTTCCAGGAACTTCTCCCAGAGTTCTTTGGCCGACGAATAGCTTCCGATGCGGTTGACTTCTTGAGGTGGCAACACGCTCAGCAAGTGATATTCCGCACGGTTATTCGCTACGGAATCACTCTGCTCCTTCTTTGTCCACTGACTTTCTTCTTTTTCTTCTCCATTCTGATTCGTTGGAGCTTCAAAGTCATACTTTATAATTAACCGAATTTCGAAATCAGTTTTCAGGAATACCTTCATACGACGCTTCCAGTGTGCGAAGTCCCCCTCGAATTTTGGTGGAACAATGCTTGATTCGGCCATCTCGTTGCTTTGATCAACGATTAGTCCTCCTGAAGCGCCTTGCTCTGATACCACTTGTTGGTCCATTTGGAGGCCGGCAAGAGGGGAGAGATGAATTGTCTTACAAAAATAAATCTAACCTTTCTCGGATTTTCAACTAATAAACAAACACTTGTAATAATAAAAAGAAGAGACTAATTAAAGAAATCAGACACAGAGGGCTTACTTGGTTTGCAATCAGAGGATTGCTAATCCAAGGAAATGATGGCACACTATCTGATGATCTCCTCTGGGCGGAGTAGCCTCTTACAGCGTTGACAACACAAAAAGAAAGAACAAAATTGAAGCACTGGATTACAAGTTGATTGAAAAGACTGTGCAGATCATTGTTATATTTACAAGTTGATTGAAAAGACTCTTACAGCGTAGCCTCTGGTCCGGGTCTTCAACTCCGGCTCCGCTAGCTTGGGTGATCTCGGCCATCCGGAATAGGGCTCACCCGAACCCAAGTTCTGGCCTTCTCCTCGAGCAGCCTTCCTTCCCGATTTCTCGTCCCTCGAACGTCGCGTACGTTCTTCTTGTCCACCGGTGTACTCTTCCGTGGTCACCTCATCCCTCGGATGCACCTAGCCATTCGGCTCTCTCCCCGTGTCGTCCTTCTCGTTAGCCGCGTCTTCCGCTCGACTTCCTGTGTTCCTAAGCTCCTGCACACTTAGACACAAGGGTTAGACAAAACAGGACCTAACTTAACTTGTTTGATCACATCAAAACACCTTGGGGTTCCAACACAGTCCACCTTCCAATGTCCAGACTGCTTGCATGTGAAGCACTTGCCCTTCGGCTTCTTCACACTTGCTTGCGGTCCAGTCCCTTAAGGTCGAATCACTTTCTTTGCTGAACCAACTTGTTTCTTTTTCTTCTTCCTATCTTTCGGCTTAGAAGCAGAAACATTTTCAGCAATGTGAATTTGAGAACTTTGATGAAATAGCCCTTCTGTTGCTTGGAGTTCTGTCAGAAGTTCTACCAACGAATAAGTCCTTTTGTTCATATTATAGTTCAGGCGGAACTGCTCAAAACTCTTGAGTAGCGTTTGGAGAATGATATCGACCTTGGTTTCCCCATCAATTTCAGCTCCAAGGATTTATATCTCGTTCAAGTGAGTTATCATTTTGAGGATATGATCCCTCACGGGTGTTTCCTCAATCATGGTGGTCGTCATCAGGTTTCTTATAGCCTCCTGCCTGGCAGCCCGATTCTGGTGTCCGAAGAGTTCGTTGAGATTGTTCATCATGTCATAGGCAGTAGGCATGACCTGATGCTGATGTTGCAACACATTTGACATAAAAGTTAAAATGTAACACCCCGCCATCTCATCTGCCTTGACTCATTTCCTATGTCTGTCAATCTCCTCTTCACTAGAATTGCTATCAGGCACATTAGGACAGACCTCAAAAAGTATGAACTTGTATCCTTCAGCAGTTAAGACAATGTCCAAGTTCCGTTTCCAATCACTATAATTGGGACCAGTAAGTTTATTTTCTTTTAAAATAACAGCAAGAGAATTAAAAACCATTTTGAAATCCTGAGAATCACAAAATAAGATATTTGGTCAAAACTTTAGAATTTAAAATAATATTGATTCCTCAAATAATATAATTTAAATTCACCAACAGCTCAAAACACCGTGAATTTCGTATGCCACGATAGTGTGGACGTATACTAATTCAAACATTTGTAAGAGGAGGTTTTACCCATTAATTTTATTATCTTGTCAACCTAACTTTATAACAAATAAAATTAATAGTTGGTTTGTCTTCGGTCACACAAATAATAGCAGTGACTATGATGAGGAGGATACTATTAAATGCGCCTAAGTGTATACCATTACTTGATACTTAGTCCATTAATTAGAATTATACCCCTTCAGATGAAGAAGATCATACAAACCTAAATAATTTCCTATAATCATCCATAGAGGAAGTTTGATCTAGTGATCTGCAAACAAGCTCATCCGATGTGGAGGAAGGCACTTAAAGCCAACGTGCAAGTTTGAATGCATCACTTACAAACTAGTAATGGAGACCGTGGAATTTATTTAAATAATTCCTCTCCCACTTAGTTATTTTAAAATCAAGGAATTTTAACATGCACACACATCACACATGCACACAAGCACAACATATAAATGCAATAAATAAGAAAATAAATTCCCAACTATTATGGCCTCATCCATCGTTGTCCTCCGTATGCCACTAACTTTACCCACCACCAACCCTAGCCAGGTGAGGAGGAGAAAACCTAGTCGTCGGCCCTAGGGTTTATGCCGTCACGTCTATCTTGCTTCCTTCTTTGTCGCGCCTCCGGTCCTCAAGGTAGTACCACGCATATCAAGCCACAACAATAAGAAATAAAAAATATATACATTTATCGATCCTATATTCTATGAAGGAACGTACATGTAATCTAGATCAAACAAAATGTAAAATAAACTAATATAGCTCCGGCTATATTTAATAATTACAATCATGCATACAAAAAATACCCTCGACATGCCCGAGGGTTCAAATCACATACAAAAATAATAAGCCATAATAGTTGGAACTAGGATGCCTGCAACCACAGAGTTAATCTATTTTGCATATCCTACTATTATCCTACCTAAATTATATATGAATAGTGCATAATTTAACCGAAAACCAAACACTCAGAGGCAGAAACCTCGTTCTGATACCAATTGTTGGCGCTGGGAATTTCGTTCTGTGTAAATCCCCTGTACAAAAATTTGTACGAGCAAAGAACCTTTCCTATCAACCCATATGCTCGATCAGACATGTGTTTGATCAATCAAGCAAGTTCTTGATTGATCAAAGCGCACCTTGATCGAAGCACAAAATCGTTGGCCTCTTGTGTTAGTGTTCAGGATCCATACGAAGAAAAATAAACTAATTACGCTGCGGAATAAGAATTAGTTGTACCTTTCCTCGTATGCTAAGACCTCTTGATCTTTTGCTGTATTCCTCTCCTCCTCTTGGACGTCGTGTGGGCGACGATCTACCAAGACAAAACCACCCGACTCCTTCTTCTTGTTTCCAATCTTTCGACCACCAAGAGATGCTAGAATAGGATGCCTCATTCTCTTCGTCTTCTCCTCCAAGCAACCGGCCACAAAGTAAACTCTTCTCCAAAGGGGCGCCGACCCTAATGAAGAGAAAGGGAAAAATGCCACTCGCCTTAGGGAAAGAAGCAAGGGGGAAATAAGAGAGGAGGGGTGCCGGCCACAAGAGAATAGAAGAGGATTCTTATGTTAGTTTTTGGGTACCACCCTCTCTTCTTTTATAATCTTTGCCAGCGGCTAAAAAGGAAAGATTTTAACAAAATTCTATTTTAAATAAAATTTCCCTTTTATTCCTATTGTGGATGGTTACAAAAAAGGAAAGATTTTAACAAAATTAAAATCTCCCTTTTAAACTATTGTAAATAGCTATAAAAAGAAAAATTTTAACAAAATTCTATTTTAAATAAAATCTCCCTTTTATTCCTATTGTGGTCGGCCCCTTGCTTGGGCACCAAGCAAGGCTTGGCCAGCCCTTATCTTGGGCAACAAGCAAGGCTTGCTCGGCCCTTTGCTTGGGTAAGAAGCAGGGCTTGGGTGGATATGAGGCTTTATATATATAGAGGCTACAACAGGGACCGAGAGGAGAAATTAGTTTTGGTCTCCTGATGGACTTGAGCTTCTTGTGTTCGACCGGAACACTCAACTCAAGTTCATCAATAATAACTCATACCACTAAAGGGTCATTATTGAACTACCGCACCAATCCCATATTACAATATGGGCTCTTACTTATCATGAGTGCGTTAATCTCCCTGTGTTTAAAATATCATATGTCCGTTGATTAAATGAGTTACTGACAACTCATTTAATTAACATCTGACTCCAAGAGTAGTACCACTCAACTTTATTATCATGTCGGACTAAGTCCACCTACAGGATTTACATGATAATCCTTATGAGCTCCTCAAGGGGACATCATCAACCTAAATAAATAGGACATAATTTTCTTTTATAATCAACAACACACCATATAAATGGTACTATCTCCTAACTTATCGGGCCTATTGATTTAACGAATAAATCTCACCCATTGATAAGTTAAAAAAATAAATACTAAGTATATGTGTTTGTTATTTGATCCAGTGGTCAAGGCAGGGGACCCCATTGCAAGAGGTCAGCGCTACGTGGAGATCAAAGGGTCGGGGGGTCCACCGGAGGAGGATGAGCCGACCGGACTCGGAAGAAAAGGATAGACCGATCGGCTAACCGAGGAGCATCCAACAGTAAAAGGTGCCCTGACAGGGGTCGGGGTTCCGACGCTCAGTTGAAACAATGTCTAAGGGTCGAGCGGAAGGCACTCGCCCGGAAGTCTCCCCAGCATATCAATGCAAGCGATAGGCGAGACGTGAGGGGCGTGCCGCCCGGCCGGTGCAGGGGATGAGGGTCGTCCGGACGACGGTCTCCGTCCAGCCGGCCGGACGTACGTCCCGGCTGGCGGTGGGTAAAGGGGGACAGGAACATCTTCTGACAGCCGTCAAGTCCTATGGCTAGGCCATACTCCAAGTCTGACAACGAGGTGTTCTGTTGTCCCATCGAAGACGTAATTGGACTGTAGCAGTATGGCGTCAGGTAAGCTTTCTGACAGACACATACCGAAGTATGGGCTTCGGACATGTATGTGTTGGGTTCGTCGGGCCGCGAAAACCGCTTTTTCGCGTCGCGGAAACCCCACGTCACCCAAAGCCATGGATCTCGTGCAAAGATTCGTAAACAAAACTTTTCGAAAAAACCTTTTTCTTGTACGAGTTTGTAAAAACTTTAGATCCACACTAAAGTTAAGATCATTACCCTTGTAGCGAAGCCCTTCACGTTCCCGCTCGTCCAAGAAGTTGCCGGATCTCTAGACCGTCAAGTGTCGGTCCTCTAGAAGTATCCACACGAACAATTCTTGATGGAGAAAAACCTAAACAAAGGTGTGCTAGCACCTTGATAGGTCACGGCAAGGAAGAGAGGGAGAGCAAGAAGAGAACACAAGGAAGAAGAAGGAGTTACACCACTTGAATGGAAAAATGAATTCCCACACAAACACAAAGTGGCCGGCCACCCTAAAAAAAACTCACAAATTAATTGCATTAATTGCAATTAATATGAAGCCATTAAAGAGAATGGCTTTGTAACTTCCATGAGGTGGCACCCATGATGATGTGGAACATCATTATTGGTCCACCTAATGCCAACTCACCAATGAGGTGGCAAAAGGTCAAGTCAAAATTGACCTTTGGTCTTCCTTCTCAAGTCAAGTCAAACTTGACTCAATCTCTACCATGGTTGATCTAATCTAACCATTTGATTCGAGCCAACTTAATATAATGAATCTAATTCATTAAATTCAATTGATTCAATGAGTCAAAATCTAAATTAGACTCATTGAACACATGAATCAACTTGAGTCAAACTCAAGTTAGCCCAATTAGGATTACTCTTAATCCAATTTGATTCATCAAATGAATCTAATCCTCTTGGTTCATCATATGAACCTAATCTCCATCTAATTGTCCTAAGTGTGTGACCCTATAGGTTCTTGTAATGTTGGCAATGCCCTAAACCCATTTAGGAGCATAAGTAATGAGCGGTATCTAGCAACACATCATTACTACCCAAGTTACAAGAATGTCGAGATCCGACATCACCTTGTGACTACTAATTGTGACTCCTCACAATATATGAGGCATTGTCCTTTTATCCTAGACATCTAGATTGATCAATATGAGGCATAGACCGTGTCATCCTCTAATCAATCTAAATCTTGAACTCCAAGTAGACTCACTCGATCAAATGAGCTCAACATCTAATGTTGACTCATTTGGGCATGGTCATGCACTTAGTGGTTTCACTCTATCAAGAATACCGATGTCGCTCCCGTCATATGGGAGGGATAGATCCCATCTACACCACTCACATCCCTCTACATAATTCGTTATATACCCAGTAATCACCTTTATAGTCCACCCAGTTACGGGTGACGTTTGACGAAACCAAAGTACATAACTCCTTATGTAGGGATCCATGGTGACTTCAGGTCTAAGGACTAATAGTCATACTAATAGCCACATGAGAAAGTATATGACACTCATATAACGATCCATGATACTTTCTCATGGCGGGTCATTCAGTATACATTCTCTAATGCATACCCATGTGTCAGCTTGATATCTCTATATCCATGACTTGTGAGATCAAGTAATCGAGCTGACCTACATGCTAGTCTTATTGTATTAACATTGTCCCTGAATGTTAATACTCGACTAGGAATGATTTAGAGTAGTGTTCCCTATATCATCTCACTATCGATTCAACCAATCGATTGATATAGGTAAGAACCTTCTACTGAAGGACGCTATTATACTTAGTCTATTTGGCACTAATATAAATAAGTATAATAACCAAACAAATGCCTTTATTAATATACAAGAATATGATACAATGAGTCCATACAATCATTAAATGATTAGCTCTAGGGCTCTAACTAACAGTATGTGCCTCGGTGGACGCACAGGAACCCTTCCACCGTTCTATATAACGAGCCTCATACTTCGCCGGAGGTACGCGTTGAACACCTTTGGAGCTACTTTTTCCACCACCTGCTTACCTGACTTAAGCGTCGGAGGGTCGCCGCCGGGAACCCCTTCCCGGCCCGACTTCTGTGTAGGTTCGCCGGAGCTTCGTGCCTCCAGTCGAAGATCCACGTCAGCAGTCGGAGAGCGCCCCGTGCCCAGCGTCCGTTGATTCAGCATTCGGACAGGATCAATTTGGCGCCGTCTGTGGGAACGCTCCTGCATCCGAACGGAAGCAATGGACGAGGCTGGACGACCTCCCAACGTGATGCTCTCCACGAAGGAACTCGACGCTCTAATCAAGGCAAGAGCAGCTAAGCTCGTGGAGCAATAGAGAGAGAATGCGCAAGCCGAGCGGCTGAAGCAACAAACAACGTCATCATCAGGTGGCCGAGCGGAGGCAATTATCCTCGAGCGGACGCCTCCCCCAAGACAATGATCCAACCGGCATTCAAGGGGGAGCACCGCCGAGTAGATGAAGATGGATTGGGACTTGGATCAACCATAAAGCGCAAATCATCTCCAGCCGTACCGAGCTGGGTGAGAGGTGCGCTGATGTAATTTTATATATGTTTTGGTCACCTATGTCCTTGTAATGCAGGAAGCAGAAATAATTAAAGGATGGTAAATAGCTTCGCCGAACGGCAGTGTCAAAATTAGCCTTAATGGCCGTCGAGCTCCGACGTTAAAAATCGAGAGACGGGCCGGCGTCTATAAATCATCCGAGCGGAAGACCGTCGATCTCCGACGTTAAAAATTGAGAGACGAGCCGGCGTCTATAAACCCTCCGAGCGGAAGACCGTCGAGCTCCAACGTTAAAAATCAAGAGACGAGCCGGCGTCTATAAATCATCCGAGCGGAAGACCGTCGAGCTCCGACGTTAAATATCGAGAGACGAGCCGGCGTCTATAAACCCTCCGAGCGGAAGACCGTCGAGCTCCAACGTTAAAAATCAAGAGACGAGCCGGCGTCTATAAATCATCCGAGCGGAAGACCGTCGAGCTCCGACGTTAAATATCGAGAGACGAGCCGGCGTCTATAAACGTCCGAGCGGAAGACCGTCGAGCTCCGACGTTAAATATCGAAAGACGAGCCGGCGTCTATAAACGTCCGAGCGGAAGGCCGTCGAGCTCCGACGTTAAATATCGAGAGATGAGCCAGCGTCTATAAATGTCCGAGCGGAAGACCGTCGAGCTCCGACGTTAAATATCGAGAGACGAGCCAACGTCTATAAACGTCCGAGCGGAAGGCCGTCGAGCTCCGACGTTAAAAATCGAGATGATGGCGTCTATAAATGTCCGAGCGGAAGACCGTCGAGCTCCGACGTTAAATATCGAGACGAGCCAACGTCTATAAACCGTCCGGCGGAAGGCCGTCGAGCTCCGACGTTAAAATCGAGAGACGAGCCGGCGCTATAAACCTCCGAGCGGAAGACCGCCGAGCTCCGGCGTTAAAAATCGAGAGCCAGCCGTCTATAAACCTCCGAGCGGAAGACCGCCGAGCTCCGGCGTTAAATATCGAGAGGCGCCGGCGTCTATAAACGTCCGAGCGGAAGACCGTCGAGCTCCGACGTTAAATATCGAGAGACGCCGGCGTCTATAAACGTCCGAGTGGAAGACCGTCGAGCTCCGACGTTAAATATCGAGAGAGCGGCGTCTATAAACGTCGAGCGGAAGACCGTCGAGCTCCGGCGTTAAATATCGAGAGACGAGCCGGCCCATATAACGTCCGGCGGAAGAACGTCGAGCTCCGGCGTTAAAAATCGAGAGCGAGTTGGCGTCTATAAACCATCCGGCGGAAGACCGTCAAGCTCGACGTTAAAATCGAGAGCGAGCCGGCGTCTAAATCATCCGGGCGGAAGACCGCCGAGCTCCGACGTTAAATATCGAGAGACGAGCGCGTCTATAAACCCTCCGAGCGGAAGACCGTCGAGCTCCGGTGTTAAAATCGAGACGAGCCGCGTCTATAAACCCTCCGAGTGGAAGACCGTCGAGCTCCGACGTTAAAATCGAGAGCGAGCCGCTGTCTATCCTCCGAGCGGAAGACCGTCGAGCTCCGACGTTAAAAATCGAGACGAGCCGGCGTCTATAAACCCTCCGAGCGGAAGACCGTCGAGCTCCGACGTTAAAAATCGAGAGACGAGCCGGCGTCTATAAACCCTCCGAGCGGAAGACCGTCGAGCTCCGACGTTAAATATCGTCTCATCGAGAGACGAGCCGGCGTCTATAAACGTCCGAGCGGAAGACCGTCGAGCTCCGACGTTAAATATCGAGAGACGAGCCGGCGTCTATAAACGTCCGAGCGGAAGACCGTCGAGCTCCGACGTTAAATATCGAGAGACGAGCCGGCGTCTATAAACGTCCGAGTGGAAGACCGTCGAGCTCCGATGTTAAATATCGAGAGACGAGCCGACGTCTATAAACGTCCGAGCGGCTCGCATTGCAAAAATCTAGCGAAAACCCCTTTGAGGTAAGGCGCAAAGCAAAAGATGGTTAATTAGAATTAAAAATGTGAGCACGTGAATGGGTGACGTTCGCGCGCCGAGCGGCTGCCCAATTGCATGGCGAAAGACGTTATTGAAGGCAAGCGGCTTGAGTCCACGTTAGAGCGTGAAGCCGAGCGGAGGAGTTTTAAAGAACACTTAATGTGACGAAAGAAAAATTTCTTGTCAAAACAAAAGTTGAAGGAACGGAAAAGATAATCTATTTATGCCGAGCACTGGGCAAACCAAAAAAGTTACAGCAAAAAACAAGTTTGGCCGAACGGCAGGGGAACAAAAAAGTTGATGAAAAACACTCCTCACGCGTCAAAATCAAAAAGTGCATCAGGAATGGCGCCCATCACGGTAGCCAGATCCTCTGGGGGGATGGTCAGCTCGGCGGGAAGGTGGCCCTTGGTCTTCAAATAATCTACCGTCGCCTTAATCGCTTCTTCGAAGGTGAGGGAAATCTTGTCGGTGAACTTCTCTCCGAAGTCGTCCGAGCGGACAAACGCCTTCCTCACTTCGTCAGAATGAGCCGACTCCCCATCCTGATACTCTTTAAGCGCGGCTTGGGAAGCATCGTTGGCGGCCTGGAGATCCTTTAAATCCCCTTCAAATTTGAGTAGATCGGTCGAGCGGCCCTCCTTCTCTGTAGCCAGAAGGGCATCCAGATCCTTGATGCGTTGCTCTAGCCCTCTGATCTCCACCTTCATTCGGTCCATGTCATCGATGGCCTGGCGCTTCCGAGTGGTCGCCGTCTTGATCTCCTTATCTCGTTGTTTGACCACCGCTTCAAGCCGAGCGACCTCGCTCGCCCGATCGGAAGCTCGTTTCCGTTCGGCTTCCAGTAATCTTTTGGCCTTCTCCAGAGCAGCCGTCGGTTGTCCCCTGCGACTTTAAGTTTTTTCAATTCATCCTCCAGCTCGGCCAACCGATTGCTAATGGCAATCTGCTCCACCCAGTTCTGCGAGCAAAAGTGAACAGGTTAAAAACTAAATTCAAATACACGAACAAAGAAAAAGAGCATACCCCGGTGGCCTGTTGAAGGTTGCTGTCGCCGAGCTGCCCGGGAGTCATCGCGGTTATTCGGCGCCGAGCATCCTCCCAAGCTTTTGCAAGAGGGCCCGTCAAGGTGATCTGCTGCTCGGGGACCAATGGCCGATCAGCAGCAGCCATGTATTCCTCTGAGGGGAGGCACAGGGCGGTTTTAATTAAATTCGGGCCGCTCGGCTCGCTCGGCTCGCTCTGAGAAGCATCGGCCTTACCGGATGGCCCACCGGTGGACGAGGAGGGAAGCTCACCCAAACGCCTAATACGGCGCAGAGTTCTTGAAGGGCTGGACGGCGGCACCTCATAGCTTTCCCTCGGAGAGCCATGTGGGGTTGGGGTACTCTCTAGAGAAATGATCCCCGATAACATCGGAGCATCCGCGCCCCGCTCGGACTGTGGCTCATCAAAGGCAGTTGATGCAGATGCCGGCTCTGGCCGTCTGCGCTTCCGAGTGAGCAGGGGAACATCATTAGCCGAACGGCCCTCCACCTCGGCTTGGGTAGAAGGTTCTGTGCCGCCCGCTGCCTCGTCGTGAGAGGTAGTAGCTGCTAAGGCTTCAGGGGCATCCTGAGTCCCCTCACCTACTTCGCCGGTCGGATCAGCTGGATCAAGGCCCCGCTCGGCGACCTCCTTGTTCTTCACCGCCTCAATCTGAGCGGCCTTCAATTTGAGCTTCTCGGTCGCCTTAGCACGCCACATAACTTCAGCTGTAGAAATAAAGATTAAATCAATTAGAACAAAAGAAAAAGAAGGGATGAGAATCGCTTACTCATGCTGCAGGGCAGATTGGCTGGGGTAGAAGACAGGCCGAATATATACATTACTCCCGGAAGGAGCAGCTTGTCAATGTAATAGCGCTGACCCACCAACCGCTCGGCCGCATGAAGGTATGTCGCATCGCCTCTAAATTTGCCGAGCTCCGGTTGCGCCGGCATCGCCGTCTGCCACTTGGTACGGAAAGTTGGCAGCTCGGGAAAACGCACATAGAAAAAGTGCTCCTTCCAATGTTTGTTGGAGCTCGGCATATTATCAAAAAGGACGAAACCTATCCTAGACTGGAAAATAAAGGTACCCCACTCGGCTTGCTTGGGATAAAAAAAGTAGTGAAAAATCTTAGGGTCGAGGGGGATATTGTTCAGTTTAAAAAGGACTATCACTCCGCTCAACAGCCTAATGGAGTTAGGGACTACCTGGCCGAGCAGAATGCGAAAATAATTGCAGACTTGTAAGAAGAACTTGTGGGGTGGAAAACGCAGCCCGGCCAAAAATTGGTCTCGGAAGAAAAGAACGGTGCCGGGCGGCGGTTCATGTGGCCGGTCGGTGGTGTCAGCTACTATGATGTGGTGGTCGGTCGGCAGATCATAGGTTCGAGTGAGGCGCAAGGCGTCCTCCTCGTCGAACCGACTTTCCATGGTCGAATACCAAAGACCAGGAGCACCGCCGGTCGGCTGTGAGGTACTGGTCATGGTATAAGGCCAGGGATGGACGCGTGATGGAAGGAAGGAGAAATAAAACTAGGAAAGAGTGCGGGATGATAAAAGAAATAGCTAATAGAGAGAAGAAAGGAGAGGCAGCAAGGAAAAGGAAGCCTTACGGGCAAGGGAGATGATCGGAAGAAGCTGTAGGGTCGCCGGAGAGCCGGAATGCAAGGTCGCCAGAGAAGAAAGGAGCAGCGAGACGTTGGGAGGAGATGAGGCCGAAATGCGGCGGAAAGCGGAAGTCGGAGCTTTATAAGGGCGGTCACTATCAATTTCAGCCGTCCGATCCAGGTCGTCGATAACGAGGTCATCATCCAACCGTTCATTTCAAACGGCGGTTGTCCCATCGGAAGTGACGCCACCGCCATACCCTGACAAGAGAAAGGTAGCCACGTGTCAGCAAGTTACGAGTTAACGCACGTGGTTGACAGACGCCTCGACATAATTTCCAAGGCACGGGCAAGATATCGCCGAACGACCGAGCAAGCCTCAGCCTGTCCGAGAGGACTAAGGTATCGGTCGCCACTCGATCAGATCGGCAGTCCAGTCAATCGGACTTCGCCTCCTTCGACTAGACTTGAGGGGAAGGCAAGTGATCCGGTGGTCAAGGCAGGGGACCCCATTGCAAGAGGTCAGCGCCACGTGGAGATCAAAGGGCCGGGGGGGTCCACCGGAGGAGGATGAGCCGACCGGACTCGGAAGAAAAGGATAGACCGATCGGCTAACCGAGGAGCATCCAACAGTAAAAGGTGCCCTGACAGGGGTCGGGGTTCCGACGCTCAGTTGAAACAATGTCTAAGGGCCGAGCGGAAGGCACTTGCCCGGAAGTCTCCCCAGCATATCAATGCAAGCGACAGGCGAGACGTGAGGGGCGTGCCGCCCGACCGGCGCAGGGGATGAGGGCCGTCAGGACGACGGTCTCCGTCCAGCCGACCGGACGTACGTCCCGGCTGGCGGTGGGTAAAGGGGGACAGGAACATCTTCTGACAGCCGTCAAGTCCTATGGCTAGGCCATACTCCAAGTCTGACAACGAGGTGTTCTGTTGTCCCATCGAAGACGTGATTGGACTGTAGCAGTATGACGTCAGGTAAGCTTTCTGACAGACACATACCGAAGTACGGGCTTCGGACATGTATGTGCCTCGGTGGACGTACAGGAACCCTTCCACCGTTCTATATAACGAGCCTCATACTTCGCCGGAGGTACGCGTTGAACACCTTTGGAGCTACTTTTTCCACCACTTGCTTACCTGACTTGAGCGTCGGAGGGTCGCCGCTGGGAACCCCTTCCCGGCCCGACTTCTGTGCAGGTTCGCCGGAGCTTCGTGCCTCCAGTCGAAGATCCACGTCAGCAGCCGGAGAGCGCCCCGTGCCCAGCGTCCGTTGATTCAGCATTCGGACAGGATCATTATTATATCGGGATTAAGAGTACGCACATCCATAATAATAGAGGTTCTATTCTTTTATATAGTAAGTATAAATTAAATAACCTCAAATGGTCTTGCTTAATACACACATAGTGTGCTAGTGTAATTATATAATCAAGACAAACTAATACCAAATTACACTACAACTGTTCCAATGGTTTGTCCCTATCAATCTTAGTTGTGAGCTACTATTTATAATTTATAAGGAACCGATAACATGATCTTCTGTGTGGCACCACACACCATGTTATCTACAATATAAATTAAATGGACAACTGCATCGACATATATATAAATATAAAATGCAGATATTTGACCAAAGTGATTCTCATTTCAAAATATCTCAAAAATAGATGTTCATACAAAAGTTAGGCTTATAGTATACATCCCAACAGAAGCACCATAGAGCGTGCTCGAAGAAGAAAACGCAAGACATGAAGATGACAGTGAAGCGAAGTAAGATTTATACACCTCGCGGCTGATCGCCCCGAGCCGTTTGATCAAGGGTTATGAAAAACCAAGAGAAGATCCGACCGTAGAATTTGAAAAGGCGCCTGTCACAATTCCAACCGATATCCGCCTATCACGTCAAGAATGTGGTGGCAGAAAGTAAGACACGTGGCATCCGGTTATAGCGGAGCATTAATGAGGTTTAATTAAAAGGCATGGGTGGCGTACCCGGCCATAATGTTCAGAGATTTGTACGGTCTTCCAAAAATTGAAATAATGTCAGCCCTTATCGTTGGGCACTCAACCACGAAAGTCTAGAAAAATGGAAAAAATCGCTGAGTGTTGGCATCAACTATCCCCAATCGGCACAGATATACGACTATGGTATAGTCAAGCGGCTGGTCCAACACTGGGCTCATGAGGTATGACCCGAGTGGTAGCTACAAGCCCAGGCCAACATATGAAGCAACGCAGCGAAGATTATGTGATCCGATCAAAAGCTCGAGACAAAAATAGAATGTTCGGTCGGCGAGTTAGATCTGAACGCGCATTACATCCAAACGGCAATTAGGAGATATGACCGACTAGCAGCTAGAACACGGAGAATGTCTGATCGACGTGAGGCCACTCGAGGCACTACTCGTCCGGTCAGTCAGACTTGCAGCCTCCTTCGACTAGACTTGAGGGAAAGACTTGTGATGCAGTGATAAAGGGGGGGGCCAACTAAGTGTGGGTCAAACAATAGAGGTAGTAGCCAACGTGGAGGTAAAAGTCAAGGAGGTCAACGGCAAAGGGTCGGATGCTGAGGGGCCGAGCAGATCTTTCCTGCAGTTGACAATCGGGCATGTATTGCCCGATCGGCAAAGGGTCGGTCCAAGTGAAGCGCCCGTTCAGCCAAGATCGTCGGATGGTTGTCACAAAGCAGAGGAGCGTGCATATGACCGGAGCGCTAGTTCGATCAGGCGAAAATAAACTATGGAGAGCTGTCGCCGTGCGGAAGAGTAGTCTAGTCCGACCGAGCGGAGGACTACTCAACTGAGTGGCTATCCCACTCAGCCAAGCAGATGGATCGCTGACGCATCCTTCGGGGATATAGCGCCGCTGACACAAGACATGGCCAACGGACGGATCGTACAATAGAAGTTTCTACTGTCTTGTAAGGGATATGCATACTCTGTTAAATTATGGTATCAGAGACACTTTACTGACATATCTTTTCATAAGATAAATGTGAGAATGTGCCCACGACCAATTGAAGAACGTGCTCATGTCTCGAGAGAAGTGCGCACGTCGTACACCAGAGCACTATATAAAGGGGGTTCATACACCGACGGAGAGACGTATTATTCAGTATTCACGCATGTGTCTATAATTGCTTCATCTTTTTCCTCTTTTTGGTGATTGACTTGAGCGTCGGAGAGCTAACGTCGGAAACCCCTTCCCTGACTTGGCATTGACATTTCTTGTGTTGTAGAGCGGAGCGGAGTTTATATCCAGTCAACGCGACAGCCACATCCCCAGCTTGCCATCTCCATGATTTTCAGATAAGATGAATGAAGATTTAAGTTTTTTGGTGTGAAGGGTTTTCGGGCGACGAATAAGGAAGAGTAAGGATTTTTCGATAATCATTTATGGTTTTTAGCATAGGAAGACGAAGGGGTTCTAAGAAGACGAAGGGTTTTAAAAATGGAAAAGAAAGAAAACTATCATAAATAAAATTAAGAAAAAAAATAATTAAAATAAAATAGGAAAATAAAAGTAAATTTATATAAATAAAAAAAATGTTGATGATTTTACCAAATTTAACCATTATAATTGAAATAGATAAAACTTAATCAATAGAATGGAAATATTAATTTTTATTTATTATAATACTGGTCAACTATTGTTGTTGGTATTTTTATCATATTTTTATTTAAAATACATTAACATTGTGACAGAATTTTTAAGAAAGAAATCATGGAAATAAATTTACCTGATATTTTTAATTGGTTAGAAATCAAAAGTAATATCATTATAGGTGATATTTTAAGCAAATAAAAACAGAGGATGAAAGTGTAGCATCGATCCTGCACACGAAAGATATTATTTATGACGATAAATATAGTTTAGTTTGTAGGATCATGGTTTAAAAGAAGATTGATTAAAGAAGATCGATTTAAATCAGGATCGAATTAGAATATTCTGAATAGGATAATTAAAGTTATATGTAGGATCGACTTAAATTTATCTTAAATTTTGAATAGGATAGTTAAAAAATATTTACATACATTCATTCCCTAAATATTATAGAGGAGAGAGAAGAAATAGAGAAGTTGATATATGATTGAAAAATAGATATCCAAATTTAATAAAGTTATTTTTTATCTTAAATTATATATTTTGGATAGGAAAACTAATATGGATTTGGCTAGGGAAAAGTGGATACTTTTTTACCTTAAATAGATTTGGCAATAAAACATTAAATATTACAGGTCAAATCAAATTTTATCATAAAAAATTAAATATTATCAATCAAATATAATTTTAACTAGTAAAATATCAAATATTACCGATAAAATCTATTTGGTGGGTAAAAAATTAAATTTTATCGGCAAAATTTATTTGATTGGTAAAAATTTAAATCTAACCTAAATATAACTTTTATCATTAAAAATTAAATATTATAGTAAAATCTAATATTTATAAGTAAAAAAAGTTATATATTACGGACCAAAGTTAACTTTGGTAAGCAAAAAATTAATATTACTGGCAAGATTCATTTCGGCATGTATTTATAATTATTTAAGTGTCATAATTTATTTTAGCGGGTAAATTTAAATGTTTATTGGCCAAATTCATTTTGGACAGGAATACGTGTATATCTTTTATCCAAACTATAACTATTAGTTACTAAATAGTTATTTAAAAATATTATTATTTGATTGACGATTGGATATGAATGGTTGTGTTAATTCCTAATAAAATGTACTTAATGGTCATAAATATTAATATTATTATTCATAATAATAATCAAACGAACCTTAGGAATGCAATAATGTTAATTTGGTAAAAAATTAGTCAAAAATATCAAATGATAATGTAATAATGTCAATACTTTACATAAAAATAATATTCGATGGCAACCACTTCCAATTGACTAATAGCTATTAGGTATTTTTGGTAAAAAATATTTGACGATTTAAAAACTTTAAATTCATATTAAATATGTCCTTCCAAAGTAGTGAGCACGATTCACACGAGTCATTTACTTTCTTTATATTGATCTTAGGATTGATTGACAAAGACATTGGAATGAGTATATTCATTTATCACACAATTAAATTTTTCTCATTCTCCCGAGACGGTCTAATTGCTGTCATATTACCCATTTAAGATTTGGAATTTAAAATTCGGTATAACTAAAATAAATATCTTTCTCATGTGTCAGTTATTATTCCAAAAGTTGATAAATATATGTAATTTACCTTTTTCATGTTAACCCTAAGATGAATTGGCTAAGGTATTGGGACGAGCACATCACCTTTTACAAGAATAAAAAAAAAATCTAACTAATTATGATCAGTTATAAGCTAATATAGTGATTTATCTTCTTTCATCAAATCTAGAGACGGACTGTGAAAAATATTTAGGGTGAGCCTAATCACCTTTGCTATAACGATTAAACTTCTCAACGAACAAATATCCTTTAGAAAAAAAAACTCCTTACATTCTCTAGTCATTTGGCGGTCAATTATAAATCGACCCTATAATTTACCTTTCTTCATATCACCAGAGAAAAAGACGTATAGCAAAAATATAACCACCTTTTAACTATAATGATTAAACTATTTAAGTAAATCTTCTTGTTTATTTTACTTTAATAATCTCATGAAATGATAAAGAAGATAAATCACGGATATTTATAGCCGACTAACAAATTCCATAAAAGATGGGAAACTAACAAATTCTATAAAGAGTGGATCTATTGAAAATTAAATCTAATCTCGATAAATATAGTGATAGCACTAATCATAGTCTTCCTATTTATAATAATTTTAAAAATATAATATTTTCTCAAGGTACATACCTCATCATCATGCCCATCTATATATCTATATATATCTTTTTCTATATCCATGCGAATCGATAGTAAAAAGTTGTTAATACAATGAATCTATATATTTTTTAATATAATATCTATTTATATTGTCCTAGCTATAAAACTTATCCCATCGTTGACGAAATCCCCGGGGCAAACGAATCAAATGCGATCCATTTTTAGCGACCCGGGCGTTGACAATCGTACCGTCTTCGTGTTGCGTTTGCCTTTCTGAGATTCTTCCTCGTGTTAAAAATGTCGCTTGCATTCACACCAGGCCACCGATCTGCCTAATGCACAGCCAATAGCTGTCTTTAAAGCCATTCAATTGTTTGCCTCTCTGTACTCCTCAAGAAACTAAGGCACGCTTCCTGTTCGAATCTTTGACTCGGATCCTCAGAATCTGCACTGCCCTGGGCTTCATCTGGAGGAGGAGAACACCTCAGTTTCTCCGAGTTGTATGTTCCAATATCTTCTCCTGTGCTTGCTCTCCTTTATTCACTTGCATCTTTGGGGATTCCTTTTTACAGTGATTCGAGCAAGATGTATGTCATTGAAGATAAGGGAGGTGCCATCGCCCTCATGTTGGCGGCGCTGTTCTTCCTCGGCACATGGCCTGCCGTCTTGACTCTTCTGGAACGAAGAGGCCGCCTTCCACAGCACACTTACCTCGATTATTCCATCACCAATCTCCTGGCGGCGGTGTTCATCGCATTGACCTTCGGGCAGATTGGAGAAAGCAAACCCAACATGCCCAATTTCTTCACCCAATTGACGCAGGTTGGATTAAGGAATCTGTATATTTTGACTGATACAAGCCGATTCAGTTCTTCTTCCTTTCCTTTCCTTTTTACAGGACAACTGGCCTTCGATCTTGTTTGCGATGGCAGGTGGAATTGTTCTTAGTCTTGGAAATCTTGCTACTCAGTATGCCTGGGCGTTTGTTGGTCTTTCGGTTACTGAAGTCATTACTTGTAGTATAACTGTAGTTATAGGTATTTCCATTTTCTTTTTCTTCCTTTGGTTGAGAAGGTCAGTTGTTATCTTGCAAAAATTGTTCACGAGCATGATGTTGGCGTGTTTGAATGACAGGAACAACTCTGAACTATTTTCTCGACGATCGAATCAATAAAGCTGAGATACTTTTCCCTGGAGTTGGTTGCTTTCTCATTGCTGTCTGTCTTGGTTCTGCTGTTCATTCATCAAATGCAGCTGATAACAACAAGAAGCTCAGTGGTTCATCAAGCAACTACAAGATTAAAACTAGGTACCTCTTTGTATTTATAGAACTTATATTTTACATTTGGAAGAAAATGAGAAAAGTTTCAAAAGGCACAAAAAGGAAATGATTTTAGAAAATTTAGATGACTGAAGACGTATCCGCTAACAACTTCCTAGTTATGGTTAAATGCATACTTTCTAAAAACTTTAAGCTGGCAGGAATGATCTATTTGATAAATACACTTGGAATTGCACGCTCTTGTTAGTTTATGGTTTTTAAGTTGAGATGCTTTTCGACAGTGAGAACTAGGTGAGATCAGTACTGATACATAAAATTTTTCCACCAAGTGCAGTAATGTAGGAGAGCAAGAAGTAAACAAGGATATTCCAGTGAAAGGTCTTGTGTGGTGTTCTATCTTTTTTTCATTTCTCAGACAAAAAATGAAAGTCTGATTCTAAGGTTGTGGATTAACTGACAAAGATACAGCTTGTTAACCTCAGATTCTACCAATAAGGACATTGAGGATGGAGTTTCTGGTGTTTCAAATTCATACATCAACACTGAGAAAGCAAAAGCTGGGACAGCAGAATTCCTCATCGAGCTTGAAAATCGAAGATCGATCAAGGTCAGTGGCAGTGCAGTCATTTAATTTAGCAATGTACATTATTGCACTATGAAATCTGTTAACTTGGCAACTGCAGGTGTTTGGTTCCAAAACAATACTAGGCCTTGGCATAGTGTTCTTTGCTGGCATTTGCTTCTCGCTCTTCTCTCCGGCGGTTAACTTGGCAACCAACGATCAGTGGCACTTGCTGGAACAAGGGGTGCCGCACCTCGTGGTTTACACTGCATTCTTCTATTTCTCCATCTCATGCTTTGTTGTTGGCATTGGATTGAACATATGGTTCCTGTACAAGCCTGTTCTTGGCCTTCCAAGGTCATCTTTCAAAGCTTATTTGAACGACTGGAACGGAAGGCATTGGGCTCTTTTGGCAGGTCTACTTTGTGGCTTTGGGAATGGCTTTCAATTCATGGGTGGGCAAGCCGCCGGATACGCAGCAGCTGATGCCGTGCAGGTAAATTGTTACAGCTGAGTTATCGACTCCTTTGTTTCGGAGAAGAAAATGAATGGTTCCATAAATTGTGTTCGTCTTGGTCAGGCCTTGCCGCTTGTGAGCACATTTTGGGGCATAATCCTATTTGGAGAGTACAGGAAGTCATCAAAGAAGACTTACTCGCTGCTACTGAGCATGTTGTCTATGTTTATCATTGCTGTTGGCGTTCTAATGGCTTCATCTGGGCATAGAAGACATTGATCGAACAAACTGTTCAATGGGTGTAAAAATTTAAATCAAGCCTTTTTTTTTTTTCTTAAAGGAACACTACAGAAGTTATCGATGCATGTTTAGAGACATTTGGCAAGTTGTGAAGCACTTGAAGCATCTAAATTATATGCATGGAAGAAAGCTCAATGCAATCTCTAATTTCATAATGCAACAGTAATATCAAAATAGAAACAGATATCTGCAAACGTACAATCTGCCAAGTACCAAAGTTCACAGATTTATTGTCTAGCATACTTGATGCTCATTGTTTAGATCGCATGTTCATACATTACCCTCGCTTGGCGTAGTCATCTGGTTCATCATCGTCGTCATCATCTTTGAATTTGTCATCTAATAAGTCATCCTCATTGTTGCCATCACTATAGCTGCCACCATTGTTGGAGTTCAGGTGACTGCTGAACTTGGTGCCGTCGAATCCTCTGGATGTGCTCTTGCCAAAGGTGCTGTCATCACTGCCACGACCATAAAACCCACTGTTCCCTCCATAACCACCATTGCCTCCACCAGAGCTGCCATCTATTTGGTAATTGTCGATGCCACCAACACCCCCAGCAACTCCATAGTTAGCACCAGCACTGGTTCGATCGAATTCCCTACCACTGCCTCCATTACCACCACCATAACCACCGCTTCCGTAGTTACCAGCAGCAGTGCCACTCCCAGTATTGTAGTTACCTCCGCTATAAGTACTTGCACCGCCACCTCCATAACCTCCGCCTCCAGCTCCATAATTGCCTCCAGCTCCATAACCGCCTCCACCACCATAACCACCACCGCCGTAACCACCACGAAATCCACCAGTTCGTTCATTTGCATAGTTTACCCTAACTATCCTTCCATGAAGATCCTGGCATAATAATCATCACCATTGATATTAGAACACATAACATAATAAATGTAATTCTAAAGTTAACACAATGTATCCTCGTGTTTTAATTAAAGATTTGCTTTTAACATAATCATTATCATGCATGTATTATAAGTTTAAATACAGATTTTCATCTCACTATAATGCTCATATGCTTACATTCAGTGGTTACAATTATACAGCCTCTATCCACTTGTTATTTGCATTTTGCTGGGAAAACTTCATTTGAAACACTACGTGATAGACGGTATTTTTCTCCCAAACCAAAATGACAATAACTTACAAATTCAGTGTAGAGCTGCACTGGGGTAAGCATTGTTCAGGTGACAATAGAAGGCCTAAAATGAGCGATAGAGTAGAAGAAGCAAAATTTGATCCAATACCAATTCGAAAAAAAATGATTTGTCATCAAACCTATCAAATAATAGTGCATTGTCTGAGAATGTGCAATTAGATATCAAAAGACATCTGATGTTAGTTATGTCATATTGATTCTCAAAATTAAACGCAATGGCACATCATTGTTGGTTGGTCAGCAGTGTCATTTTCTACATATTCATAGCTCATCATCACAAACAAAAGATTACCATGCTAATTCTATATCTTTCCAAGACTACATATGGCATTTTCTTATTTTGTATTTAAAATTTCTTAGGTGGCAACATCTGGAATCTATTTTATTCGAACATTAATTTCAAGTAAACAAACAAAAACGACATCACATATGCACCTTCCCATCCATGCCAGTTATGGCAAAAGAGGCCTCTTCGCTGGAAGTAAAAGTCACAAATCCAAAACCCCTAGATCTTCCAGTTTCCCTGTCCAAGATGACTCTAGCTGCACAAATATATATTTGAATTCATAAGCATGTAGTTCAAATTTTATGATAAATCAGAAAGAAAATCACAGCCTACCTTCAACTACTTCACCATAATTTGTAAATGCTTCACGTAAACTCTGATCATCAGTGCCATATGAAAGTCCTGTGAAGTGCCATAGGCATCAGAAGTTGCACAACTTGACTCAGTGGCGAGGCCACAAAATATTCTGATGGGTATTATAGCAAACCTCCAACAAAAAGTTTGGAAGATGACATGCATCGTATTGCTTGAAATAATGATGGACTGGATTTCACGGATTTCTTTAAGAGATTTCCAATTTTATTCGCAAAAGCCATCTTAGAGACCTGAGAATGATATGGACAAGAAGGCAAATGCAACTTCAACTATAAAGCTAGACACAAATATTCAAAATAAAGTACTGCTAATAAATGACAATGATTCCCCAATTTAGTTCAGAAATTGTGATTAAATCTGTCATGGATTCTTTGTTTTTATACATTTCAGGCATAGAGATTTTAAATTGGAGTAAAGCTGCTAGTCACAGCTTCTCCGACTGTAATGTTAGACACAAATAATTAAAAGACTGTTAAAAATCAGAATGATTCCCTAATTTAGTTTACTTGAGAAATTGTGTATAAATCTGTCATGGATTCTTTATTAATATACCTTTCATGCATAGAGATTTTAAGTCAGCATAGAGATTTTAAATAGGAATCAAGGTTTTTGTGCTTTCAAAGAACAAAATTAATGAGTTGATTTGTTATTGTTGGATCATGATGAATGGTATCAAAGTTATTGACATAATTCTATGCTAGATAAGGGGAAAGGTGGAAGCAAATGCAATTGGAAGATGAAATAAAAGGGGAAGTCATGGCAACAGGCCATAGTTATTGGCAGTGGCAACAAGGTTGCAACGGGTGCGTTGTTATTAACAGGCCAAAGCCTGGGCTTTGGAGAGTGAAAAGAGAGAGAAATGAGCAAATTGCTGATGGTGACTACTTAAAAAAGGAAAATGGAGAAATATAATGGAATTAGGACAACAAATTAAGTTTTATGTTGAATTGTTTATGTTTCCAAGCAGCTGATTCAAGCCAAAGTAAGCCTCAATTGGCACAAGTCCAACATTCAAATATAATGAACACGAGTAATGAGAAAGATTGAGTCAAGCTCATGCCAATTCAGAGATTATACAATGATGAACTTGACTCATGATTAAATACCTTCTAATCCTATGACCCTAGAAAAATGCTAATTGAAACCATCAAACATATTTGACACCAACAAGTTTGGCAACTTGCCAACCAAGTACAACATAGTAATTGTTGGTACAAGGTGCACAATATGTAACTTGATATATGACTAAAGTTAAAGTTACGTTAGTTGTGATCTAACGAAGTGTGTCAAGTTTGCTGGTGTAGGATACTTAACAGGTATTAAAGTCTTGGTTGTGAACCAGATAGTGATCAAGTCCTAGTGGATCTAGGCATGAGCTAAAGTCTTGGTTGGGACCAAGCAGACAAATTCTTAGCTGGAAGCTAAGCGAATTAAGTCTAAGTGATTAAGGTTTGATTCACAAATTCATAGCTAGAAACTAGGTGAATCTAGTCCAAGGCAGACAAATTCCTAGCTCGATGCTAGGTAACTCAAGTCCAAGTGAATGGAATCAGTTGGAGGCTGATTGCTTGGCAAAAGGTCCAAGTGAATGGAATCAGCTAGAACCTGATTGCTTGGCAAAACCGAACTAGACGGGTTAATCTAGCCAAGCAAGTACGAGTAACTTCATATTCAAAATCATACTCATTACGTGCAACAACTACAGGAAAGCATGCTAGACGGTTCCAGGCAACTAGATGGAGTCCGGAGGTGACTGGCTAGTGATAACTCTCGACGAAAGGATTTCGGAGGATCCAGGAGACCGTATAGGTATGGGCGACCGAATATACGAGCGACCAAGAAGCTACTATGGAGCAACATTATCAGCAACCCGAACACGGCGGTCAAGATGAAGATCGGATGGTGTACACAAGGAAGCTTCGTCACTTGTACAGGCGATCGAGAGGGCTACAGGCAACCAGGAGAGTACTATATAAGGAGCTTCAAGGCAGAGCTTTCAATTCATCCCTTGCTCAATCATCTAGTTATGTCTAGTGCTCTTTTCACTTTCTGCACTGCGACACACGCTTTATTTCTAATCGACAACACCTAGAGTAATATTTTCATATTGTTTTAGTACTACCTTAATTTTTTATTATGCTTAATTTTTAGATTTTTTTTCTGTAAGGTTTCTCCACCTAGACGAAATCAAAAATAAGAATTAAATTTTTTACATACTGTGTGTTTATACTTCTGACTTGGTTAATTAATTTGCATGCTTATATGATTAGATTTCAATATAGCCGTCTTACTTGATTGAATTAGTCTAAGTTAATTTATTATTTCCGATGTGTTAACTCTGATTAATTCAATTAGTATCTAATCATTAAATTCTTAACATTATTCACTCCTGTAGCATCAATCTCGATCCTACAATTTGGTATCAGAGTGGGTTAAGTTGATAGAAACTAGGAAAACATGTCTAGGCTGGTTTCCCTAGTGCTTATAGTCAAGTGGAACTAGCATAAATTATTTCACCTCACTCTAGACTAGTTAGCCCATGATTTTGTATTACAGTTAATTTAGCTCCTGATTCTTAAAAAGGCTTTGTCTGTGGTCGTTGTTCTGATACTCAAGATGACCTTGTGTCTCGCAACGAGAAGACAATTTTAGAAACTCTTACTAAATTCGCCCAAAACAAAACCTGAATCTAACCTAAGTCGAAGTTTGCGCTCAGAATTAGGGACAAAAAATTAAATTGATTAATAATCTGAGTCTATCTCATACCCAAATCCAAAGCCTAATTACAACCATAACAAACCCAAACCAAACACATATCCAGTCCTAAGCCTTAATACAACTTGAACAAATACTTATTTGTAGATATGTCTTTGCAGGAAGAATTCACCACAATCCGCCCGTCGCTTTTCAATGGCGACAATTTTGCCTATTGGAAAAGTAAAATGGAGTACTATCTGATAAATGATATAAAAAATTATCTTATCATCAAGATAAGCTTTAAGCTGCCAACATCTCAAGATGGCACTCCAGTTGCTTTTGAAAATTGGTCAAGCAACAAAAAGAAAAAAGCTCAAGTCAATGCTAGAGCAACAATTACATTGTAGTGCGGGCTAACACACGAATAGTTGACCAAAGTCGGCCAATTTAACAACGCCTAAATAGCTTTGGGAGAAACTAATTAAACTACATGAAGGTTCAAAATGGCTAAATAGGACTTATTGCTAAGTCAACTCCAAAACTTTCAGATGAAAGATGTCGAAACGGTAAGTTACACAGTCGCTTTAAAGAAATACTAAACGGCATCCACGAAATTAGTGACCAGGTAAACAACCATGATTTGATCAGATATGCACTTAAGACATTTGGACTACCTTGTGGGCATCTATGATGGATGCATACAAAATATCTAAGGACTTGTCTATTATTAAACTAGATCAATTCTTTTGTGATTTTGAAGTTCATGAATAGACTAATCTTAGTGAGAAAGAGAAGGGTATAACTTTGATTAAAGGTAAATTCAAACCAAGATCCAAATCCAAAGATCGTGTTGGTGCAGGAAGTACCAGATGATCAAACCCAAGATTTGATAATGACAAAGGATTTAAAGTTAAGGATTATTGTGGTTCTAATAAACCTGACTGAGTGTGCAGGAAAGTCCTAAGTGAGTTTCGGCAAGATAAAAGTCATAGTGAATACTAGGCCGGTGGAAAGCCCTAGTTGCGGCTAGATAAGGAAGTCCTTATTCAAGGACTGGACAGAAGTCTTAGCAGGTTGAGGACAGCGGGCAAAAAATCTTACAGGTAGAGGACAGTAAGTGAAAGTCCTAGAGGTCGCGGACATCAGGAGGCAGACTGGACGGGTGAGGGATCAGACATCCAGCAGACTTCAGATGCTAAGCAAAAGTCCAAATGGTCTAGATGGCCGGTTTGACATCAAGTAAACTCTCGACGAATAGGTAAGAACGTGTTCCCTGTTGAGAGAACAGTAGGTACCGGTTCGACCTAGGGTTTCATTGAAATTCTAAAATCAGAACCGTCCCAAGACTGTCAAATTCATTCAAAATGATATATTTTGCTTGTTGTGTTAACTCTGTGGTGCAGGAAAACAAAGCTAGAAGATTGGTTGGAAAATGTACATTTAAGCGCTCGGACGGGGTCCAGGTGCCCAGACTGGGTCCAGGTGCCCGGACTGGCCGAACTAGGCCTCGAGTGCAGCTAAGGTGGCGTTCACTGACTAGTCGGCACACGTTCCAGGCACGAAGATGGATAAAGTTCGCAGGATAGAGTTTCGCCGAGGTGACGCCACGTCAGCCTTGTAGGTGCGCCCGGGACCAGTCCGGGCACCCGGACAAGGATATAAAAAGAGGGTTCAACTAGCACCTCAAACACAACTTTTTATACGACTTTCGTTCTTGCACGTGGTTCCGGGAAGCCCTCTACGACACACAAACGCTGCTCCAACAACAATGCCTAATATACTACTCCAAGTTGTTGGTATAATTGTTTTGTTTATTGTACTTTCAATTCAATACATTTATAATCATTTGAAGTTCTAATGGATTGTCCAACGGAAGCGATCAAAGACCACGGGTCTTGGAGTAGATGTCGTCACAGACTTCGAATCAAGTAACAAAGTGATAGCGACTTCTTTTCCTTACTTTACTTTCCGCTGCGTTTACTCCGAGTTTTGTTTTAACGAAAAACAGGAAAAAGGCACGAGCACTATTCGACACCCCCACCCCCTTCCTTTTGAGCACTTTTCGATCCTAAATATGGATTTGAATCTAAACCTGAATCAACATATGACGACGATAATCTTTTTTCAGAAGTCGTAAACTTAGTTAAAAGGATAATCCGTCGAAAGAAATTCACTCGAAGATTCGTGAAAAGGAGATCTTGAACAAATACCTAGCGAACGTTCGATGCTTCGAATGCAAGAAAGGGCATTTTACTTGAAGAGATGGAGAAAGAACCTGAAAAAAAAAAAAAAAAAAAAAGGCCGTAAAGGCAAATTGGAATGAGTCATTATCGACTCAGATCATGTCAATTTACTGGCACTGACGGCAATTTAAGAAGATTCAAGTTTAGAATCAGAGTCAAAAGTACAACTCAACATCATACTCAAATCAGATCAGCAACTTAGGCAAGTTAAGACTTTACTTAAGGAGGTCAAAGACCTTAAGGAAAGAATAGTCAAGTTGGAATCTCAACTCAATTGTCACAACTTGAGAAAGAGAATTCTAATTTGAAAACCAAATCAATGAGTTAAAGTCTACTTTGAGCAAGTTCACGTTTGAGTCTACGTATTTGAATATGATGATTGAGACCCGTTATAACAAGACTGGACTTGGATTTAACTTGAGTGAAAACCATGTTTCTTATATTTCCTTAGTCAAAAGAAATGTTAGAAATAAGATTGTTTGGTTCCAAAATCATGCTTAGTTAACTAAATAGAAAATAACTATTATTGGGTACCCAAACAACATATTCATGTGATAAATGCTAACAATTCTTATACCAACCATTGCCAAGTTGAAATATGTTAGAGCTCTAACCTGGGGGAGCTAATTTTTGAAGGCTCTAACCATATTTTCATATTTTCAAACTCTGATTTCAAAATTAAATATTCTTCCCTTAAAAAGTGGTTTTAAAATTATTTATTCTTATCATATTCATGTCATGCATAAATGGACTTAGTCTAGATTTTATCGTAGACAGCATGTTCCTATAAATCTAGGCAATCGACAGCTCACAAACACACTAAGGGATAACTTGTTTGTGTTTGTGAAACATAAAATAGTGTGAGATGCATAGAGTTACATCCTCTAAATTCCAGATACTTATATCAATGCATCAACATGAATTGAGGCTAAAAACTTTTAAATCGATCAAGTTAGAAAATTTCGACATATTAACAGCTTAGTTTTCATAAGATTGAACTGAAAACTCCCTTCTCTAACTTGACCAACCGATTGTCAGCTTCTATCCTATAGATAGTCAAGTTTGAAATCAAGTTGGACATTTCATAAAGGTTTTTGAAAAACTTATTTTCAATAAAAACCTAGTTATTTTTCATAAAATATCACTGGTTTTTATTGCATGTCGACTTAATTTCACAATTTTTGATCAACCTAAGCCAGGAGTGAAGAACTTAGCTAGAGAGACAAAAACCGAAGAGTAAACATCGTTGACTCCCGGTCACCTGAACAAGTATACAGGCAACCAGCAACAAACCACCTAAAATTAAATGATATTTACTGTAGTAGATGAAAAGTTGGTATACAGTCTCATATAACTACACAGTCGCCCACGTAACCTCGAAATAGGCACCCTGATCTAACATATGGGGTCGACTGGGTACCTACCCATCGCTCAATAAGCCTTTATAAAGGCAACCATGAGCAGTGGCTGAGACCACGCCGAAATCACCTTTTCTTTTTCCTCCAAACTCTTTTTGCAGGCCTTTTCGACTTCGTTTGTGACTCCTGTCTAAAGAACAAGTCTTTCTCAATTTCATCATGCCTTAGTAACCAATTCAACTCTATCCCTCAATTTTATTTGTTTTTACATTATATGCCCTCTTTTCTTATATTAATACTATTTATATTAAATGTTAACCAAAAATGTAGGACTGAGGCCAGTTCCTCACAGAACTCTTCTGACAACCCTAGGTTCCCCTCTGATAACCTTAGACATAGATTTGCATGACACACCTACTCTACCATGCATACCTGATATTTGAGTAGGGCATTCTTTACCACCCACTATTTAGACATTATAGAGATCATAGACTACTATAGTCTATCATCACTCGTTTATTGTGCCTCAATAGTAAACGTTGGCCTCTGTGACGAGTTTTATAACAACTTGATTAAGGTCAACCACGTTGCATTCACGACTAGAGTTGGAGGTAGGGGCATTCTTTTCACACCTGACTTGATTCAGGAGTAGCTTGAGTTGCGTCCCTCTTCCTCCACCTATGATTGTTTTCCATGCCCTACTCCATCATTTCCTGAGCCTCACTCTGACATCACTCTGAACCGCATCTATACTTATTTCTTCAGTGGCGAGCGGACACCAACCATCATCAACTTTAGCTCCACACAGCTCAGAGCCACAGACTATGTCCTTTACAAGATCGTGTATATGTGTATCTTACCCATCAACACCCACGATCTTGCGATTGTTAGGCCATTCCATTCATTTATCCTGTATGCCCTTAGACACAGACTTGACATCAGCCTATAAAGAGACTTTCATAAACCCTAATTAAATTATCCCAATAAAATATAAAAAATATATTTAAAATATTTTATAAAATAATCAATTTTCTTAAATAGTATTCTGAAATTATTTTTACTATTTTAAAATTTTTAAAAGTTCTTTAAAATTCTAAAAAAATAAAAAATTTTATAAAAATTCTATTAAATCAAATTTATATTCTTATATATATTTTTTAATTATTTTATATTTTTTACTGATTTAATGTTTAAATAAAATTACCGAAACCGTATCGTTCCGGTCTTGGACCGAAACCTCCGCATGGGTCGACATCAGCCTAATTATCTTTAGATCCATCACTTATCATTCAAGCATATCTACTAGTCGACGAGTCCATATGCCTTACTACCACATCTTGACTTGCATTCTCTCATCTCTAGGTATTGACACTACTCAGCTTCCCTTTCTGCCTTGTACAAGTTTGACGTGGTAGGACTTAGAAACTTTACACTTTGGTCTAGAAGGATGGAAGACATACGGCTCCCAAATCTCCGGATATTAATAATATCATGGTCATACTTGAGGATGCTCCAAATAGGTCACCAGATCCTTCAGTTCCTCCACCTCCACCGATAGTAGAGGACAAATTGACCAGCCTCAAGGGTATTGTCACTGACATGAGGGCCGACATATGAGAGATGATGGTCATGATGCGTACACACTATTAGCAGCGCCCTCCTCCCTCCTCTTCATATTAGACTCAATTCTTGTGCTTGGTGGATTCAATTTAGACTTATTTTGCTATATTTGGATTTTGGGCATGTAGTATCGACTCTAGCTACCTTTTTAGTAGTTTTGGATCTTAACTTATCTGCACTATTATGATTTGATTTGCAATTGCTTTATTTTGCTTGACTTGACTTATCTTTACCTCTTATTTTTTTTTGGCTTGCATTCTTGTTTGACTTGACTCGGATTAGGCTACTATATGTCATGTTTTACCTATGCTTTAACCCATTTTGATATATAGAAAAAGTGGAGAAGACTAAAGTTAACTTTGAAAAATTGGTTAAAAATTATTTTTAAATTATTACTTCTTTTTTTTTCCTTATCTAATTAAGGGGGAGTTATTTTTTTATTTAGTTTATTCATGTAGCACTGCACTTAACTCTGTCTCCTGTCATATCATGAATATATAATTTAAAATTTTATTTTTGATTCTTTACTAACTTTAACTTAGTTTTTATATTATCAAAAAGGAAGGGGGATTGTTAGTACAGGGTGCATCTAACCAGTTATGATAGGTGTTAAAGTCCTAGTTGTGAACAAGGTAGTGATCATGTCCTAGTGGATCTAGGGATGTGCTAAAGTCTTGGTTGGGACCAAGTAGACAAATTTCTAGCTAGAAGCTAAGTGAATCAAGTCCAAGTGATTAAGGTTCGACAGACAAATTCCTAGCTACAAAGCTTGGTTAACAAATTCTTAGCTGGAGGCTAGGTGACTCAAGTCCAAGTAAGTGGAATAAGCTGGAATTGGTTAAAAATTATTTTTAAATTATTACTTCTTTTTTTTTCCTTATCTAATTAAGGGGGAGTTATTTTCTTATTTAGTTTATTCATGTAGGACTGCACTTAACTCCGTCTCCTGTCATATCGTGAATATATAATTTAAAATTTTATTTTTGATTCTTTACTAACTTTAACTTAGTTTTTATATTATCAAAAAGGAAGGGGGGATTGTTGGTACAGGGTGCATCTAACTAGTTATGATAGGTGTTAAAGTCCTAGTTGTGAACAAGGCAGTGATCATGTCCTAGTGGATCTAGGGATGTGCTAAAGTTTTGGTTGGGACCAAGTAGACAAATTTCTAGCTAGAAGCTAAGTGAATCAAGTCCAAGTGATTAAGGTTCGACAGACAAATTCCTAGCTAGAAAGCTTGGTTGACAAATTCTTAGCTGGAGGCTAGGTGACTCAAGTCCAAGTAAGTGGAATAAGCTGGAAGTTGATTGCTTGGCAAAAAGTCCAAGTGTGTAGAATCAGCTGGAGGCTGATTGCTAGGCAAAACTGAACTAGACGGGTTAATCTAGTTAAATAAGTGCGAGTAACTTAATATTCTAAATTATACTCATTACGTGTAGCAATTGCAGGAAAGCATACTAGACGGTTCCAGGCAACCGGATGGAGTCCAAAAGCGACTAACTGGCGATAACTCTCGAAGAACGGATTTCAAAGAGTCTAGGCGACCATATGGTCTAGGCGTCCGGGTATATTTCATGCGACCGTGGAGCAACGTTATCAACAACCTGAACACAATGGTCAAGATGAAGTTTGACCCTACCTCGGCAACAAGGTGGTGCACGAGCGACTCGGGAGCTTTGTTAACGTTATCTTACGATCAGGAGACCAAGAGAGTACTATATAAGAAGCTTCAAGCTAGAGCTTTCAATTCATCCCTTGCTCAATCATCTAGTTTTATCTAATGCTCTGAGTGCTCTTTTCGTTTTCTATGCTGCGACACCCACTTCATTTCTGATCGACAACAGCTAGAGTAACATTTTCATATTGTTTTCGTGTTGCCTTAATTTTTTTTATTGTGCTTAATTTTTAGATTTTTTTTTTTGGGTATGGTTTCTCTACCTAAGAGAAATTAGAAATAAGAATCAAATTTTTTTAACTGCTGCATGTCTATACTTTTGACTTTATTGATCAATTTGCATGCTTATACCGTTAGATTTCAATATAGCATTTGTCTTACTTGATTGAATTAGTCTAAGTTAATGTACTATGATTAATTCCGTTACATTCTACTCATTATTTTTATTGCACAAATTCATTACATTATTCACCCCTCTAGCGTCGATCTCGATCCTACAATAACAACTCCTGCCAGAAAAAAAAAAGCACCTTATACCAACAAATTATTTATTCACTTAAGACTAGATAATTTGTACCATCCATCGGATGCATTTCAGTTCTCATACTCTCAATAACATACTAAATTGGATATGAATTCACCTTTTTAGGTGGATCTTTTGTTAGACATATAATTTATTCCTAGCGCTAGATCAAATTTACATATTTATGTAGTTTGAGATGTCAAGATTATTAAAAACAATCAACATAACATAGAAAATTTACTGTTTCTCAGTTAAACATATATATATATTCAAACAATGAACAAACATAGCATTGATAACAGACTTTTGATGCAAAAATCGTTAATCATAACAATACATCTCATTATGTTTGGACAGACAATGTTTACTCTTCTGTACCGTCACTATATATGGGCAAACTATAATAAAGCATAGAGTTCAATGGAAGAATAACATCTATATATGTAGCTTACATCCAAATTTTAAGCGTAACATGGCTTGATGATTATTATTGTAGTCACTTACTATCTAACACTGAATCTGAAGTGAACCCGTATTTATCTATCGTGTTTCTCAAAGTTCAAGATTGAGAGATACAAGCTCCAAATTATAGGGGAAAAATTGCAAATTTCTCGGATCTAAACCCCTCGTTGACCAAAACCCTCTAGCTAGGCATATAGCAAACTCAAAATCAAAACATTAGTACGTCAACGCGGAAGAACTAGGGCAAGCATCACTGACGTTTCAGAGTGAACAGTGAGTAAACCTAAAAATTGCAAACAACATAAACAATCGGGAAAAAACACAAGAAACTCTATAGTGCAGATCAAGGAGTAATAACAATCGATCAGGATAAAAGGCTGAATTACGAAAGAGAAGAGAGGCAAAAATTAGATACCCTTCTCAGGAGGATCCGGTGAGTGCTCCTCTGCTCCCCACTCTCAAACCTGCCCAAAACGCTAACTGCTCGTAGAATGTTCTAGATATTTCAATATTTTATACGGTGGCATCGTAACCGTTGGTTCTTCTTGGATAATTGATGGCCGTTGGATAATATTTTAATATCAAAGTATATATATTTTCCCTTTTTTTTCTCTTCCCATTTATTAGAAGAGCCGGCTGAGGTCGAAGGTTTCGGTCGAACGCAAGCAGACAGATCGACGATGGCGGAGAAGGCCGTCGGTGTCGGCTTCGCCTCCGGGGCGAGAGGTAGAAGGCAGCGCTCGTCGACATCTCGGATGTGGGTGCGAGTTTCTACTCCCTGTTGAAGATCCTGGCAAAGAAGGCGGTCTTCGTGGACGAGGAGACGCTTGCCATGGCTTCCTTCACCTCCGAGGACGCGCAAAACATCAAGGTAAATCGGATATCCAAGCCAGACAATCTCATTTTGAACACTGGGATTCAATCAAGGAAAGCTCTTGAATGAATCGTATTCGAGGCAGTAACCTAACCTCATTCGCAGAGCTGACATAGTTCAGATTGAATAACTAATGTTAAAAACAAAGCAAAATCTAGCTGCCAATCGTGTAAAGGCGGCAGAGAACCGTACCTACCCTTTTAGTGTAGGTTTGTTGTGATAATTTTGAATTATGATCAATGTCTGAGCAAAGAAAGATGGGGAGTGTTGGAAAAGATAAAATATATCATATAAATTAGACAAAAATAATAATTTTACTCTTCATTGTTCATCTATTTCACATCTCAAACTTTAAGCCCCTAGTGCCCATGATGATTATTCTTGGTTCAATTGAGAAAACTACTATGTAGTGAACAAAATCTGCAATGGCTATGGCTTCACTATGGAGAATTTTGGTCGACAGGGTCGATTAGAAGCCCATGACTAGATCCATTTTTATACAGTTTTAACTTGGCTAGTTAGATAATTCTTGCTAGAACCATTGTTGGCATGTTGTGCAAGTTTGAGCCATTTTATGTCATCATATTTACATAATGTCTTCCTGTACATGATGAAATGATGAGGCAAGAAGGGGGGAAACACTATCACTCATCTCCCTTAACAAGAACCATAGGGGAGAGTAAAAAGATTCCCTCGGGGCGATGCGGTGGTTAAGGCATGGGGTGTTACTACATGAAGTCTTGAGGTCGAAACTCGATGTGTCCGAGCATGTCTTCCCCCATACCTTGGCCACCTGTACTAATGGTTAGTAGTCACCCGTGATTTACATCCTCCGTATTGGCCTAGGGACGGATTGACGGAGGCGCTAGAAGCGAGGGAATCGTCTTTTGCCACATAGAGGAGAGTAAAAAGGATTGAGTAGAGCAAAAGAATTGGGGAGACACCAACTAATTATAGAGAAGTGCGGTTGATTTGCTTGATCTTGTTGAGCAAAAGGCACACAGCATGAATCAACCAATTTATTTGCCACCTCACAACCTCAGATCTACCCTTCTACCTTTAGTATATATTGTTATTTTAGTATATGTTACAGTTTTATCATTTTATTTTCACTGCTATAGTTGGTCAAAGGAACTTCATGTAAATTTTATCCATTAACTTTGGAAGTAACTGTTTGATGAGTAGAAAAAGAAAAAAGCTTCAGCAACTCTCTTGTGTGACTTTTGCAAGCATCTATTTTAATGGTCTAATTTTCATATTGATATGTGAATTTGGACCTTAATTTTTATTTATCACTTCTCATTGCATAATCAATCTACTTACCAAGACAATCTTTTTACTTCAATATATTTTGAAGTGTTCCATCTCTTTCAAATGACACTATATCTCAAAAGAGAATTTGACTCATTATACATTACAACTCAGACAAGTAATGGGCAAGGAAAGAGTTATCAATGCTCCTAAGAATAATGTTGCATAGTACGTTTCATATCTCCACATAGATTAACAATGAAAATGCACATGCAATTGCTGTCCAATTAAAGCATGAAAACAGAGAGGTTCACGAGGAGAATTTATTTTTGATGATCCTCTTTGTTGCTGTAAAGTGTGTGCCCAAGCATGAAAAGAGGATGCCTAATCTAATCAGCTGTCCTTGCTGTTTTATTCTCCCTTCATTTCCAAGATTTTCAATGGAGATGATAAAAACAAGAAGAGTGTGAAGCACCTGCAGTACCACGTTTGAGTCAGATGGTTTCCTTCGCCTTTATTCTAAGATTATATAAACCTAGGACACCTTTTGGCAAAGAAAATATATATTAATATGAATTAAAAAGTTGTCGTGAAATGCTCAGCCTTCATTAATTGGCCTTAGTTGGCATGCATCATCTCATGTGAATGAAGCCTGACTCAAGGACAAACAGGCATGTGTGAGATGCTTGAAATCCAGCGCCTGACTTTGACCAAACATTGAAGCCGCATCCAATTCTCTCTTACGTGGAAGAAAACTGGGTGACAGTAGAGGAGACAAAAAAAACTTATGACCAAATGGACCTGTTCACAGTGTCACACCCCATTACCCCAATTATTCTTCGTGATGGGAGTCACTGGACACCACTTGTCTTCCAATAGCTTGTGTCGACAAAATTAGCTCTCTGGACTTGAAGAAGTAATTCCTAGTCAATACACATCCTCAACATCAACTTTTGCAACTCGAGTTCAAGTCAGCAACAGTTTCTTTGGCACACTTTGGATTATTAATATTAAACTCAGTATAATTGATAGATGAGAAGTCAGAAATGAGCTATAATTATGGATACAATAGACTTGATCGTATGTACATGATAAGGATCCACAAGCCTGTTTCCTAATCTAAAAGACAAAGTCCCTTTGTTGCAAAGTGGACATATTTTGCATGATGAAACAATGACGAATAATTTATATACAAGAGGGAGGGGGCAAAGAAGCCTAAGTGTAAGATCTAATTAATCCAAGATTGTAAAGTGATCTTGATTTGAATAGACCACTAAGCAGAAATCGGGTAGAAGATTCTTGCGGGGATTTAAGATCGTCAGAATTGCCTTTTACTTGAAGCACTGTCTGCCCTATCTCGGATCGTATGTCATCCAAGGTCTTCAGGTCGAGGGTGTTACCAGCAGCATCACGGACATAAAATGTGTTGACAGCTTTGCCATCTCTTGTGGACACTTCTGCTCTTGTGACCATCAGGCCATGCTCGCGGAATATTCTTGTCACGTCAGATAACAAGCCCATTCGATCACCCGTAGATAACTCCAACTTAACACCCTGGGAGTATCGAATAAATGAAAGGATCAAATGTTTGAAAACGAGACCAGGAGTGAGATTCAAGTAAATCAGTTATACCTCAGATACTCTCCTCTCTATGGCTGCCTCAAGGCACTGAACAACTCGCTGTCTCTCGGCTTCTGAGTTAGCTGGGGAACCATCTATATGTCTGATATAGTACTCCTTCAGGGTGATAAAATTAAGAACATACATACAACAGTCAGTACCATAGCGTTTTCATCAATGTCTTTCCTTTTGGTGTACCAATAACAGAAAGTACCTGAAAAGCTTCTGGGCCTTCTGCATTAACGCTTCCATGGAAAACTACATACTGCATATCCGTCAAAGTGCAAACTGTATCAAAAAGAAGCTTCGGCCTATCCTTACATCGCACTGTGACCACCGAGTAATCCTTGTCGAACCAATTAACAACAGAAACCTTTGGCCGGCAATGCTCGGCCTCATGGTCGTCATCAGACTTCTCGTAATCTCTATCATCAAACATCAACTGATGGAGCCTCCTCTCTTTGTGGGTGATGCCCATTGAGACTGCAGTCTTCGCTCTCCTGTGTCTGTCGTTCCCTTTCAGAACATTGCAAAGGAGCTGCTTGATTTTAGAGAGCCTTTGGGGATCTGTGATAGCTGAACCCGTCTCCTCATCGGTCACCTGCATCACTGCTGCAGTTCTAGCGTTGTGCGTCCACACTTCGGCATTCACCACATTGCATTTTAGATCAGTAAGAACTGCACTAACTTCAGAGAGAAGGCCGGGGCGATCCGTCCCAGTCAGCTCGATCGATGTGTGATCCAATGATGACGGCGCAAAATCTACAGATCTACTTTGTGATGGAACAAAAGAAAAACCTTCCCCTATCGACTATAATAAACCAAAGTTAGGTCATGTCAGCTGCTGTTCGCATGAAGATGGAGTGAAAAGTACATGCCTTACGGATGTAGTCCTTTATATCATCCAATTGTTTTTGTCTCTCAATTTTCTTTCCTTCCGGATCTGTGACATTGAAAACTGCAGCAGTCCAAGAAGCAAGAAATCAAATTAATTAGCATAAATAAGAAAAAAAATCGAAATCCATGACATACCATCCATGAACCATCCTCCATCAGATGATATGTAAGCTTTCTTGATAATGAGATTGAGGTCTATAAGGACCTGAACAACTTCCAAAAGGATGCCATATTTATTTGCGCTATCAACCTGTGTGAATTAGAAAGAACAAAACCAAGATATGTTACAATTGCAAACACCCAAGAAGGGGGGTCAGAAGATTGTAGATTACCTTAATAACAGTGGCATTTGGGCAACAACTGTTATCGATAACAACCCTAACGAGAGGAAGAAGGATCAGAAAGTTCTGAATTCAAAAGGCGATTACTCGATGTAAAAGATTTAGATACCGTGGAGGGTTCATTCCTCGGATGAATTTCTCGTACCAGGAGGAACTCAAATCTCCGTCTGCATAATTGGTTGGCGTTTCGAGAAATTAGTAGCCTGATCCACACGTAAATCCACACGGCCAGTTCAAAATTTCCTTCGTTTTCATCAAAGAAGCGCGCATTCGACGCGAAATCGCAACAAATCAGGCTTTCGGTAGGGGAAAAGGCGAACAGCCAGATGGGAAAAACTAACCAAAAAGAAAATCGAGAAAACTGAACGAATAGGAATCCAGGCAAAAACTAATTCTGCACCGCAAACTACTTGAATCCAATCCAAATCCAGCGGGAAGCCACACAAAAAGGGGATCCGGCACCACCAAGGAAACAAATTCCTCGAGAAAAACGAGAAAACAAAGCCGAATCATCCAACGAACGGAAAAAAGCTCGAGGTCGAGCAGAGTGAAACGCGTACCCATCTCGCCGGCGCAGCGTCAGGCCGGAAAACCTCGCGCAAACTCCAAATGACGGCGAGGAGATCTCGCTCGCTCGCTCGCTCAGGTTGCGCTATGGAGGCCGAACAGGCGCACTTTAGATTAAAAAGCGCTCGTTTGGCGTACGCGTACGTATAATTAATGTATGCGGAAGGAACCATGTACCTGACTCATTTATTTATTTTAATTGAAGGCCGCATAATAACGGAACCAGCAATTACTCTCGGGTTGCATTTATATATGTTAAGAAAATAAACATCTGTTGGGAATTTTTTTTTTTTTTTCAAAATATTTAAACTACAAATTATTAAAATATAATTTTCTTAAATACATGAAATCGTAAATATGTTTATTATAAAAATTTTCTGAGGTGTCTTTCTATTGATTGCTAAATATTGAATTGCAATAAACTTTCCTAATTATTTTACTTAATTTCCATTTGTCATTTTTACAATTATGACCTCCTATAAATTTGATTTTTCATTCCTTTCCAAGATTTTTATATTGCCTGTCACCATCCATGCTGATCTTCTAAAAAAAAAGGTAATAATAATAATTAATCTCCATTTTAATTAATAATTAATTATTTTCCTAATTTTATCTAAATATTAGTGTGGAAAAAAAATAAAAATACTAATTTTATATTATTTTTGCTATACAAGAATGAAGCTGACTATTTTCTAAAATTTTCATAATGCAGCATGAAAAAAAAGAAATATGAAATTATAAAGGACTAGAATGTAAAATTGTCTGACATGTTAATAAAAGATAAGTGAGATTAGTTCTAGACTTAAGATTTGTGTTAAATAATAACACGTTTATTATTTAGAATCAAACTTCAACCTTGAAGACATCGAGAAATAAATGACACGTCACACTATCGATTTGATCAGTATTCAAAGTCATTAGTGTTAATTATTAATTGTTAATAAATCAAATTCCTAAGAGATAAGTTTGTTTTACCATTTATTTACCATTCTTCATTTTTTACAATTTTCTTCCTCATGAATTTTCAAAAGTAAACACATACTAATGGAAAAAGAGAGAATAATTTCCGAGGCCTTTGTTGTTTGGACCTTAGTCACTGGCTAGAGGGGTAAATAGATGGTCATTCAAATTGTTCGCTTCCTGAATATTCATTAATATATAATAGAAATACAGAACTAATACGAATATAAAAGCTAATAATAAAAATAAGAAAGAAAATAATCAAACCACTAACACGTTGATTTAGTGTGGTTCGAAGATGATGCTCCTACTCCACGATATGTCCGTGAGGTGGTCGATCTCTCAATCCATCAGTAGATTAGTTCTCGAAACTCCGACTAGCTCAATCCTCCTTCTTGGTAGAGAAACCTCATCACAATCTCTTGATCACACACAAAAATCACATTGAAAGCTTTAGAGACTTTAATGAGCTTTAACCAAGTCTATTTTCATCACCTAAGTCAGCACCCGAACTCCATTATATAGAGCTCGTGAGGAAACACCCAACCTGTGTTTCCGCCACTAGTCGACTGCCAATACTTACCAGTCAACTAACCTCTGTGGAATTCGACTGTTAAAACCTAATGACTCGATTCTAGCCGACTGCCTAAACATAGATCAGTCGACTGAACCACATGGGTTGAGTGAATAGAAGCATTTTTTTCGCTCCTAGTCGACTGGTAACTTTACTAGTTGACTAGTAACCCTAGAACCACAAGTCCTAAAATTTTATTCCGAGTTTGCTGGTTCTCAACCACCAGTCGAATGAGACATATACCAATCGATTGGTAAACTTTAACTTAGTATTTTACCCCCGAGTACAATCACTCATGCACTTGTCCTCGCTCGCATAATCTTGACCTTGTCTTCTAGCCTCCTCCATCAGTTTTACATCCCTCAGATGCTTCCCTATCCCTCACGCCTTACCTTCAAAAGCTTCATTCGACCTTGTCCTTATTTTCGGATCTTCCTTTGCTATAACAACCTTAAACTTGCCTTTTAGCCTCCTTCATCAGCCTTGCGTCCCTCGCATGCTTCCTAATCCTTCACACCTTGCCTTCAAGAGCTTCCTCCAACCTTGTCTTTATCGTCGGGTCTTCATTTGTCAAGTCACACTTAGACTTACATGACCAAGCCTCAAGCTTAGACTAACACTGCCAAGACTCCTATGCTTGGACTTCACCTTTGCCAAGATCACACTTAGACTTTCCTTTTGCGCAGGGTGAATAGCCGATCATCCACTTCGATCGCTTCTTACACTTGTTAGTACACAACGAAATACAAAAACAAACTAACAAAATGAAAGCTAACCTATAAACAATAAAGATAAAGAGACAACAAACCAAACGACGCGTTCATTTATGTGGATCATAGATAACTTGCTCTTACTTCATGACGTGTTCATAAGGTGGATGAAACCTCAATCCGTCGGTGAATCAATCCCCGGCAAACTCCGGTTAGCACAACCTCCTTGTTGGTGGAGAAACCTCACCACAACTCTTGACCACAAGCACTTGGATCACAAGGAGAGCTATGGAGACTCTAATAAGGGCTAACCACCTCTATTATTGTTGTATAAGTCAGTTATCCCAAGCTCAATTACATACAACTTAGGGAAAAACATCTAAGCTATTTTCTCGTTACAAATCGATTAGTAAAGTCACTAGTCGACTGACCTCTATGAAAAAATTGACCATTACATTCAAATAGTTTGATACCAGCCGACTGTCATACTTACCAATCGACTAATTTTCATGGGGCTAAGGGAACAGAAGCATTATGTTCACTACCAGTCGACTGGTACTTGTGTCAATCGACTGGTAACTCTGCAACAACAAATTCTCCATCATTATGAGTTGTTGGTTCTCAACCACCAATTAATTGAGACATATACCAGTCGACTAGTAACCCTAACTTAAGGTTTTACCCCCGAGTACAATCACTCATGCACTTGTCCTTACCCGACTAACCTAAATCTAGCCTTCTAGCCTCATCCATCAGCCCCGCGTCTCTCGGATGCCTCCCCATTCTTCACACTTTGTCTTCTGGAGCTTCCTTTGACCTCGTCCCTGTTATCATGTCATCCTTTGCCAAGAGACTCTTCACCTCTGGGACTTCAACCATTCTCAAGTCACACTTGGACTTTCATTATTGTACCTGTATCCTGCACACTCACAATGCATATCAAATATAACAATAAATATAACTTAAATCTTTGCCTAAACATCAAAACTTAGGGCACCCAGATTGCTCCAACAATCTCCTCTTTTTTATATTTGGCAACCCGTTTAAGTCAGGGAAACAATAATGCAATACATATGCAAATAAACATGCAATTTACTTATACATAAATCATGGAATCTAATCTTAGGCTCCCCTTTCACCTAAGCTCCCTCTTGAGCTAGGATTTCTTGCAAAGGTATTTAGGTTTCCCAATTAAACTTAACACTTCTCCCCCTTTGTCATATATTAAAAAGAGTTCCAACAATATCTCAGTCATTGAACTCTTTAACCTCTAATGCCCATAAACATCATGTATTAATTCCCCATAATATTCCCAAAATAATTACTTTAAATAATTGACACTCATCAACCTAATTTATACTCTTTCATTTCTAGATTAGAAAAACTAGAAATTATTGGAGAAAATCCTACCAAATATTGGGGCAGAGACAACGTCTATTGTAAACTACGAATAATTAATCCAGATCTTACAATCAAAGCCCAAGACTTAAGATATACAAATTGAGAAATTGACGAATAAACCAACTACTAACCTTAGGAGCTATCCAGAGATCAACATCTAGACACAGAAGTCTAGCCTTTATAGTTAATAAAGGAACATAACAGAAACATGATCAATCAAGAATGGTTTTTAATTACAAAAAACTTAATGATAATTGTCAAGAAGATGACTATAAGATTCCAGATAAGGACCAACTTTTAAATAAAATTCAAAACTCTAAATGGTACTCTAAGTTTGATATGAAATCAAGATTTTGGCAAGTCAAAATGCACCCTGAGTTTATTGAATGGACAACCTTTTCTTGCCCTGAAAGACATTTTGAGTGGCTTGTTATGCCCTTTGGTCTTAAGGTTGCCCCTTAAATCTGTCAAAGAAAAATGGATGATCTCTTTATAAATGTTTCCATGTTCACTTGTGTTTACATTGATGACGTCTTAGTTTTCTCTAAATCTAAACAAGAACATTATGTTCATCTTAATATTATTTTTAATCTATTTAAAAAACATGGTCTTATTATTTCTTGTAAGAAAATGCAACTAGCAACTGCCCATATAGATTTTTTAGGTATAGAAATAGGCCAAGGATAAAAAGCACTTGAAGCTCATATTTCAACAAAAAATTCTTACTTTTTCTGATAAAATGGAAGACACTAAAACTCCAGGAGCTTTTTTTAGGTCTCCTTAATTATGCATGTCCTTACCTAAAAGACATAGTTCAGCTAAGTGACCCTTTATATAATAAGACATCATTAACAGGAAAAAAATATTTCAATCAACAAGATATAACACTAGTTCAACAAATTAAATATTTAGTAAAAACTATTCCTATATTAGCCCTGCCACTTGATTCTAACTACTTAGTTATTGAAATAGATAGGTGTGAGACGGGAGGGAGAGGAATTTTATTCAGAAAAACTTCCAAATATGACCCTAAAATTATTGGAACTTTATGTCGATATGCCTTTGGAAAATATCAAGAAAAAGGGCATTTAACTTCCTTAAACTATGAAATCTTAGCTGTCATTTATTACCTGAGCGCATTCATATTATTTATCTACAATAAATAAAAAATTACTATTAGAACGAATTGTGAAGCTATAGTAAAATACAATCAACAAACAAAAGGAGTAAGAAAAGAATTAAGCACCAAGCATTGGATGAAATTCACATATATTATTATCAATAAAGGATTATGTATTCACTGGAAACATATAAAAGGAATTAATAATTCTTTAGCAGATACACTTTCTTGGTTATTACATTAACTCCTATCATATTGCTAACTCCTCTATTTGATAGGAATATGGACCGACCAAAAGGTACATATTTTTGCTACCAAAACTATGCATTTTGGTAACTAAGACTTACAACAGTTTACACAGTATAAAGACCAATTCCACTTCTCTTTTAGAGAAAAATTACACCACATTCAAAATTGTATTCTTGACAAAATTATATTACCCTATGTTGAATAATTTTGTTGCAGGTATTGGGGAAATATTCTGAATTTGCAAAATATAAATTCAAATTTATCTGTTGAGAGACCTAAGCGGATGATCTCAAGCTGTCAACGGAGTTGGTTTCTGCCAAGTGTTGCCAAGTCACCGACTGCCGAGTCTGAGTGTCTAATCCAAGTGCTGAGTCGGCTGACTGCCCTAGTCGGGAAGAAGTAGCAGTATCATCCGAGATTGTTAGGATCCTTTGTACGCGGCTAGAGAGGGGGGGTGTGAATAGCCGACCCCAATTTCTCGTTTTTCTTCCTACAATTCGTTAGCGCAGCGGAAAAACAAACAAGGAAACGAAAACAAGAAGATCAAACCTCAACGCGTCGATGTAACGAGGTTCGGAGATTAGGGCTCCTACTCCTCGGCGTGTCCGTAAGGTGGACGAGTCCAGTCAATCCGTCGGTGGATGAGTCCCCGGAGAACCGGCTAATACAATATACTCCTTGTGGGTGGAGAAACCTCGCCACAATATTCTTGCAACAGCAAGAAAGGAATACAACAAGAAATACAAGAAGACAAGAACAATGAATGTAAAAACACAGGTTTTCTTGCCTCCTCGCCGACTGGATTTCGTTGAAGCAGCAGCTCCTCAGAACACCTACAACAGCAGGATATCCCCGACTGAGATGGCGCGTCGCTGTGAAGCAGAGCTCAAGAATGGCATGGTGCAGGAGGCTCTGGAAGATGCTATGCAAGAAGAGGAAGTATTCCCAGATTGGCCTACTGCTTACCATCTCCAAGCCACTGCCCTCCTGAGTCTTGGAATGGATAGTGATGCCCACGACATGATCAAGACTGGCACTAGGCTAGAGAGCAAGAGGAGCAACAGAAACTGATGCAAAACTTTCCTCTGGTTTCTTTTGTCTCGCCCTGTATCTACAACTTATCTCTTGCTCGATTTCTTATCACAATCAGGTGGTTTTATATCGCCTTGTTCGCTTGTCGATGATAGAATTTTCAGACATGAAGTGAGTTTCATTATCTTCGTCATATCTGCAAAAAGAACTGATCACTGGATCGGTCCGGTGATCGATCCGAGCTTGGTTTTGCCCAAACCAAGTCCCAAGACTTCCAAACCAATATCCGGTCAACCTTGACCTATTGGTACTTCATCCTAAGCATCCGGTCACTCCCTTGACCTGCTAGAACTCCTCGCAAGTGTCCGGTCAATCCTTTGACCTACTTGGACTTTCCAACACCAAGTCCGATCATCCGATCCATCCGGATTTTCCCTTGCTCGGCTTCACTCACCAGGACTTTCAGCTTCACTCACCGAGATTTCACCGCCTAACATCCGTTAGGACTTTCTCACCGCCTGGCTTCACTCACCGGACTTTCCACACGCCTAACATCCCGTTAGGACTTTCCACCGCCGGCTTCACTCACCGGACTTTCCACACGCCTAACATCCAGCTAGGACTTTCCATCGCCTGGCTTCACTCACCGGACTTTCCACACCGCCTAACATCCGTTAGGACTTTCCACTGCTGGCTTCACTCACAGGACTTTCCAACGCCTAACATCCAGTTAGGACTTTCCCTGCCAAGTCTCCATACTTGGACTTTTCAGCCAAGTCTCCATACTTGGACTTTTCGCGCGCCACCTGCTGGACTTTTCCGTGCCAAGTCTCCATACTTGGACTTTTCCATGCCAAGCTCCCTGCTTGGACTTTTCCGTGCCAAGTCTCCATACTTGGACTTTTCCCGAATCAGGTCAACCAGGTCAACCTTGACCTACGGTTGCACCAATAATCTCCCAAACATCTATTCTTGTCCCACATCAAGAATAGAACTCTCTCACGAGTGTCAAACATCAACATGCAACACAACTAGGTCAACCTTGACCTAAGGTTGCACCGACAATCTTCCCAAGTCAAACATCAAAATACAACTCGAGTCACGTCAACTCGAGTCAGGTCAACCAGGTCAACCTTGACCTAAGGTTGCACCAACAATCTCCCCCTTTTTGATGTTTGACAAAACCATAATCAAGTTAGGTTAAACCGATAACCTTAACTCAGGTTTTCCAATGTTCTTCCTTGAACATTCTTTCCAAACTCCAATATTCTCCCTTGAACGTTTCTCCCCCAAACTTAGGTTAACCCGATAACCTAACTTGGGTTCCCCAATAATTCTCCCCCTTTTTGACACACATCAAAAAGAATTCCAATGTTCTTCCTTGAACATTCCTTGACATTCTTCCCCTAGCTTAGGTTAACCCGATAACCTAACTTGGGTTCTCCAATAATTCTCCAATGACTACTCTCCCCTTTTTGACACACATCAAAAAGAAAAAGGAGGGTATCAAGGTCAAGAGTTTCTTCCTAATGAAAGTCCCATACCTTTCATTTGAAACTCTTAATTTCCCCCTTGATACTAAACTCAACAATCAACTTAGTGATAATCTCATATCACTAATCCTTAAAAGTCTTTTGGAGTAAAAACTCCCCCTTGACAATTAGGTAAAACTTCCCCTAAAGGTCAACTCCCCCTTGACCATTGCACCAACAATGTCTTGGCGAGTTTCACACCTTTAGAAATCCACAAAACCCAACTTCCAGCTGAAATTTCAGACCAACATCTGAAAATCAGAAACTGGCATGCACTGATCGGTCCCCAGACCGATCAGAATCCCCCTGGATCGGTCCCCAGACCGATCCACCCTTCACTGATCGCGCTGGATCGTCACTGATCGGTCACCAGACCGATCAGAACTTCCCTGGATCGGTCCGGTGACCGATCCATACTCTGAAATCAGAGATTTCTGATTTCCCTTCCCGGAAATTCAGAAACTCCTAATAAATTCCAGAAAATTCCAAATATCGTAAAATTTTGAGGATACACTCCTCATACCATATACTATCACGGAAAAATAATTTTCTATGAAAATAGTTTCCATTTTTCAATCTTGATACAAAGTTCAAAAACTTTGAAATAGTTCAAGTTTAACTCGACTTTGTATCACAATGTTCAATGATGAATGCTATCACTAGGAAAGCTTCATCAAGGTTTTTCAAATCAATTTTAAAATGCTTTTAAAATCATTTGAATTTAGGACCATAATCTTAGGGCTAGATGTACATGACTTGTACACAAGCTTTCCCTATGATCCTCCATTTCTTGAATTAGGCTCATCTAGGTACAAGAACTATGCACCTTGATCCTAACTCATGATCCTAATATCTCACACACATCTAAGGTGTATCAAACCACATTCAAGTCAATTTGATGTGAGATATGGGTTAAGGTCAACTTAGGCTAAGTTCTCATGTATTTTCTAAACACCAATTTGATCTCAATATCAAATTATATGTTTGTCCTTAAATCAATTTCATTGATTATAATGCAAGAGATGATGACATGGCATAAAATGGTATCATAAATGAACACATGTGCCAATGTCATGATGTCATGGCATAAAGTTTGAAACTTAAATAAACATGGCATAAAAACTAGCCTAAGCATTATCATGACATTTCAAATGATAGTAAAACTAAACATGATGTCATGACATGTGAGGGCAACCAGTCATGGCAAGTTAGCTCAAATAAAATACCTAAATTCCCTATCTAAGTATCCTTAGTCTTAGTTAACTTAAAATCTAACCCTAGATTGCCCATATATCCCTAAGAGAAACCAAAATCCCAATTATGGTATTTCTCTAGGTTTTCTTAAATTGTGCCAAATAAGATTAAAATCGATATTTTTCAAATATGACACAATTTACTCTTCAAGGAGTAAATAATAATTCTTTTTCATTTTCAAAGGTTATCAAAACCTTGAAAATACTCCTTGAGTGTCAATTTCCTCAAAGTTGAGTTAACTACCCTTCTAATTGGAGTTGACACTCTCTAACCCATTTATGGGGTAGAGAAGATGCTCCTAGGAACCCAATACCTATTAGAGCTCATTGGGTTCACTAAATATTCACTAGGGATAACTTCCCTAGCAACCCTCCTAATGACCTTCTTAGGCTTTAAAGCCTTGGTCATTTGGGACTCATCAAGATCAACTCTAGGGGTGACTCCCCTTGTGACCTTGGTGATGGTCTTCCTAGCCCTAGTTTTTGTTCCATAATCGAATGGAACATTATGGTAAGTGGGCTTGACCACTTGGGACTTAGGTTTGTGACCCAAACCTTTCTTGTCCTTGAACATTGGTTTTTGACCCTTAGAGCCTAGAGATGACTTCTCCAAATTTTTAAGAGTCTTTTCCAAAGTATCAAGTCTTGACCTCAAGACTTGATTTTCCTTCTCTAATACCTCAATTTTTGATTTATCACTCTTCCTTGAGGTATTCCTAGGCATATGTCTAGTTGATTTGGGATTCCTACCTAGGTTATCCTTAGCCTTAGATGGGTTGATCCTAGGGTTAGCCTTTCTAGAATTATCCTTATCTAGACTCACATGTTTAGCTCCTAAGCACATGTATTGATTCCTAGGGTTATCATGCTTGTAATTATCGACAAGTGCAATAAAATTCCTAGCATGCATTTTATTAGAATTGCAAAAATGAACCTTAGAGGTTACCTTAGAGTTTGCCTTAGCTCCCCCTATCGATGTGCTCGGTCTCTTGCCCTTGTGAGGTTGCCTCCCCCTCGGACAATGGCTCCTATAGTGTCCCCTTTGCTTGCATTGGAAGCACACGATGTGCTCCTTGCCCTTGCGTTTCGGGACTCCGGCTTCCTTGACCTTTGGCGCCGGTGGAGTCTTTCTTACCCTCTTTGGACACTTACTCTTGTAATGTCCATGTTCCCTACACTCAAAGCACATAATGTGTAATTTAATTGAGCTTAAATTGCTTGAGTTACCTAGGGTCGAGGGTGGATGCGAGCTCTCTTCTTCATCCCTTTCGGAGGTAGAAGCTTCTTCTTCTTGCTCCGAACTTGAAGAAGAACTCTCCTCCTCTTCGTCCTTAGATGTTGAGTAACCCTCAACTTCTAATTCCTCTCCTCCATGATGTGAGCTACTTGATGACTCACTTGTCTCCTCTTCATGGCTTGAAGTGGAGCTCTCCTCATGGTACTTGGCCAAGTTATCCCATAATTCCTTGGCATTGTTGTAACCTATCTTACACAAGATGTTAGTAGGCAATGAAAATTCAATTATTCTCGTTACCTCTTCGTTGATTTCGGATTTGTGAATTTGTTCTTTCGTCCACTCCTTCTTCTCAAGAGATTTTCCTTCCTTATCCACCGGAGGAGTAAAACCTTCTTGTACACAAAACCAATTCATTATGTTAGTCATAAGAAAGTACTTCATCCTTACCTTCCAATACGCGAAGTCGCCGCATTCGTAGAAGGGTGGAATGGTGACGTCTTCTCCATAGAGATCCATCTCTAGCCCGTGCTCCCCCGGGTGTTGATCCGTCGAAGAGCAACCTGGCTCTGATACCACTTGTTAGGATCCTTTGTACGCGGCTAGAGAGGGGGGTGTGAATAGCCGACCCCAATTTCTCGTTTTTCTTCCTACAATTCGTTAGCGCAGCGGAAAAACAAACAAGGAAACGAAAACAAGAAGATCAAACCTCAACGCGTCGATGTAACGAGGTTCGGAGATTAGGGCTCCTACTCCTCGGCGTGTCCGTAAGGTGGACGAGTCCAGTCAATCCGTCGGTGGATGAGTCCCCGGAGAACCGGCTAATACAATATACTCCTTGTGGGTGGAGAAACCTCGCCACAATATTCTTGCAACAGCAAGAAAGGAATACAACAAGAAATACAAGAAGACAAGAACAATGAATGTAAAAAACACAGGTTTTCTTGCCTCCTCGCCGACTGGATTTCGTTGAAGCAGCAGCTCGCAACACCTGACGAGATATCCCGCCGAGAAGCTCACGCGAAGCTTAAGAAGAGCTCAACAAAGCTCAAGCACCACAGCACTTAGCAGAAGAGAAGAGGAAGAAGTAGCAGCAGCGGCCTCGACCCCTTTATACCGCGAAGAAGGCAATGAAGAAACTAGCCGTGCAGCCGTGGACGACCGCGTTGTGTCCGATCGACACGTCCGTTCCGATCGTGACGGGGCGTCCGCTGTCGACGTGGACCGACACGTTGTCCTGCACGTTCGACCGATCCCTACTCTTGGCTTTCATTCACGACATCGTCTCGATCGATCCCTGACCGATCAGATGGCCTCGTGGACCGATCACCGCTTTCGCTTGTCGATCGGTCACGACCGATCAAGAATCAACAGAGCTTTGTTGATCGATCGGTCACCGCACCGATCGAGCAAACAAGGTATCACCGGATCGGTGCGGTGATCGATCCGAGCTTGGTTTTGCCCAAACCAAGTCCCAAGACTTCCAAACCAATATCCGGTCAACCTTGACCTATTGGTACTTCATCCCTACCATCCGGTCACCCTTGACTGCTAGAACTCCCGCCAAGTGTCCGTCAATCCTTTGACCTACTTGGACTTTCCAACACCGAAGTCCGATCATCCCCGATCCATCCGGATTTTCCGCTTCACTCACGGGACTTTCACCGCTTCACTCACGAGATTTCCACCGCCTAACATCCCGCTTAGGACTTTCTCACCGCCTCGGCTTCACTCACGGGACTTTCCACACCGCCTAACATCCCGCTTAGGACTTTCCACGCTCGGCTTCACTCACGGGACTTTCCACACCGCCTAACATCCCAGTTAGGACTTTCCACCGCCTGCTTCACTCACCGGGACTTTCCACACCGCCTAACATCCCGTTAGGACTTTCCCCCTCGCTTCACTCACTGGGACTTTCCAACCGCCTAACATCCCAGGACTTTCCTGCCAAGTCTCCATACTTGGACTTTTCCGCAAGTCTCCATACTTGGACTTTTCGCGTGCCAAGCTCCCCTTGGACTTTTCCGCCAAGTCTCCATACTTGGACTTTCCGCCAAGCTCCCTGCTTGGACTTTTCCGTGCCAAGTCTCCATACTTGGACTTTTCCCGAATCAGGTCAACCAGGTCAACCTTGACCTACGGTTGCACCAATAATCTCCCAAACATCTATTCTTGTCCCACATCAAGAATAGAACTCTCTCACGAGTGTCAAACATCAACATGCAACACAACTAGGTCAACCTTGACCTAAGGTTGCACCGACAATCTTCCCAAGTCAAACATCAAAATACAACTCGAGTCACGTCAACTCGAGTCGGGTCAACCAGGTCAACCTTGACCTAAGGTTGCACCAACAGAGATGATACCGAGTACAATCGAGTCGAGAACAGAGTGCTCCCGAGTAGACAATGAGTCTCCTGAGTGGATGCCAAGTCGGTAAATGAAAGTGTCGAGTCGAGAAAGATTTTTTATTGCTTGAAAACTAAGATGTGGAGACCTACATTCAACGTAGTTTTCTCAAAACAAATTTATCCCACCTCCAGCTGTGCTTCGAGGTTCTATTGGGTTGTCTATTTCCCAAGATACAATGACAGGCCATGATCACGACAAACTAAGAAGGTACTCAATTGCTATGACGAGGTAATTCTGCCAAGCGGATGCACGACGAAGAAAAAGAGAGAGGGGAGAGGGATGCAAGTGGATGGAGATTTGGGTCTTTGCTATAGCTTTCGTTGTTATCTTTTTTTTTTTACTTAAGATCTAGCCTCCTTATATAGAGCACCTCCTCTCTGGCTATGTTAAATGACCATTTACTGTCATTACCATCTGGATTGAAACGTCAGTCATTTCACTAAGAGGTTATGGATACGTCATTAATAATAGTTAATGCATCACAACATCAATTAAGTCATCCACACATGAGAGAAATTCTTTCCCTTTACATTTATTCACATCATATATATATATATATATATATATATATATATATATATATATATATATATATATATATATATATATATATATATATATATATATAGGATTGATATGCTGCGGGACTTAAGACGCGCGACTGTGCGCGACATATGTCCTGATCGGTCCACAGATCGATCAGGATATGCACTGATCGGTCTGTGATCAGTTTTTTATTTTTATTTATTTATTTTTTTTAATATTTTAAATTTAAAAAATCATTTAAAAAATTAAATATTTCCTTATATAAATTTTTAATACCTTAATATATCCCCTTAACATATTACAATACTCAATAAATGCTTAAATTAATTTTATTTTAATTTTTTTAAAAAACCAAACACTATAACCTAATTGGGAAGCCTAAACCCCAGAGGTAAAATCTAAAAAAAACAATAACTTTAATACTACAACCAAAGCCTGAATCCTAAAAATAAACTCTTAAAAAAATATTTTATTTTTTATTTTTTTTTCAATTATTTTTTTAATTCATAAATTAAAAAAATTAAAAAAAAAATAAAAACAATTGTTATCTACGCGACGCGTACAGTCACGCACTATGACATCGCGCAAGATAACAAATTTATATATATATATATATATATATATATATATATATATATATATATAACAATCTAAACCAGCCAATTAACCTTTGAATTATCAATGTCGTGTCAACTTCTCTTACCCTAGCTACATGTTTTCCACAAACAAATATTGTTATATCAATAGGGATTTACTAAAGAAAGACCAATAGTAGCATAAAATAAAGAAAATTCCATATGCAGACACAAATATCCCACCCTATCAATCAATGAGCTCTATTTTTTAATATTAATTATCACGTGCTTGATGAAGTAAGCATGCCATTTTTCTTGTTCATGCCGCCGTCTCTTTCAAAGATTAGCCAAAGATAGAGATGTAAAGGAGTTAAGTCATAATATTTAAATTTATTTAATAAGATAATTAAATAGCTGAAGGAATCAAATAGTTAAAATAGTTATTTATATTTGACTTAATTCTTTTTATATAAATTTAATTTCAGCTGAAGGAATCAAATAGTTAAAATAGTTATTTATATTTGACTTAATTCTTTTTATATAAATTTGAGTGAAATTAAATTTAATTCATTTAAATATTATAGACTCTCAATTTATTTGATTATTTAAAAATTTATAATTTTAAAATTATTTAATTAATTATTAAATTTGATAATATAAATTTATTCGATCACCTTAATTAATTTATTTTATATAATTTTACTATCCTAAGATCGTATGTCGTATGTCGTATGTCGTATGCCTGTGTACATTAAAAAAAATTATTTCGATTTGAATTTTTTTTTATTTAATGTGATAATCTAACACCTAAACCTAAAAAGTAAAATTGTATTGGAATTAACCGAAAGTTTAAAAAAAAATAAAAAATAAAAAAAATGAAATGAAATGCGATGGTCGTATGACAGATCCTTAAGTTTATTCTGCAAGATAACTTCAGTGTGTATAAGATTTTGCTAACCAAAAGATCTTATGTCGCACATCCTGCACATCCTGTGCACACTAAAAAAAATTCGAATTGAAATTTTTTTTACTTAATACCCTACAGGAGAAAAAACAAATGAAATGCACGAGTTCGTATGATGAATATGTAAGTTTGATATATATAAAGATTTTACTATCTTAAAGATCTTATATCGCACATCTTGTACACCTAACAATTAATTTGAATTTTTTTTACTTAATACTATAATTTAACCCTTAAATTCTAATGATAAAATTTTATTGGAATAATCAAAAACTTTTATATATATATATATATATATATATATATATATATATATATATATATATATATATATATATATATATATATTACTTAATACTATAATTTAATGCATAAATCCTAAAGTAAAAATCTTGTTGAAATAATTGCAAGCTTTAAAAAAAAATCAAAAAAGTCCTTAGATTGTGCTTTACTAGATCTTGCATATCTAAGGTGTTAGTTAATTACTCTGACGAGTCAACTTATGAAATTTGTGAAGTGAATTTCGGATATGTTGTTGTTAGGCTTAATTGCTTTAAGTAGATGGTTGACTAAATTTACTGGTTCGCCTGTGTGTCCATTTCAACTTGGTCAAATTTGTATTTTAAAAATCATATTTTATTGATAATTTAGTCCAATTTAATTATAAAAAAAATTGAACAATGAAGAACAAGTTAAAACGGGAAACTTTTACAAAATAAAAATCAATGAAATTGCATATTTAATTTAAAGCTAGCTTTTTGAATCCGTTCTAAACACTGTGATTTAAATTGGATATATTCCATTTTTTTTATTAAAAATACATATATATTTGAATTAAAATAAGAAAATAAATTCTGATCTATTTATAACATAATGTATCTGAAACTAAAAATTTTGAAAATTTTAAGGGTGTGTTTGGTTTACACATTTTCTATTTTCATTTTCTGAAAAAACACGTATTTTTTAGAAAACAGAAAATGACTTTTTGTCATTCTCTATTTTTCTAAAAAACGTTATCTAATTTTTTAGAAAATAAACATGAAAAATACAAACCAAACACCATTTTTGAAAAACGCACATTTTTCAAAAAATGAAAATGAAAAACACACAAATTAAAAGCATCCTAAAATTTTCACCTTTTGCCATATTTAATATATAATCCAGTCTCAAAACATTGGAAAAACAAATGTACAATTGGGCCTGGAATTTGGACCTAAGGCCCATAAGCCACTAAAATTACTGGTTTCCTCATTAATGACTTATTCGGAATTTAAATATGAGGAATTTTATCAATTATCAATACTATAAAGTTAAACATAAAAAAAAAGTCTAAATAGAATATATATTCTATTACAAATGTTCGGACTTTGTCCAACTAATTCTATGGTAGACAACCTTTCTCTCAGGTTCACCTACCAAGTATATCCCGAACACGACTTACGCAAATTCAAGATATTCAGCTGATTTGAAATTAGAATATGATCCCCTAGATACTTCGAATTTGAAGTTTATTGAGGCCTTCCCAATCAACTACATCAATGATTTGGATTCCTATCTGTAGCATAGAGCATGAGTTTATCTATTATGTTATGGTCAATTTTCTTTTTATATTTTCATTTTTTTTTTTGCTAAATATGCAACTTATTCGATCCTGATCTTATCAACTTTTTCTGTCAGACAGCCTTTAATCCTCTCCCCCATCTCACTTTTTTTACACATTAATTATAATAGTGAAGGCCACATTTCAGTCTAGATGTAAAATCATCAACAACAAATTGTTAGACAATATGTTACTGAAAATATTAAAAACATTATAAAAATAAAATTATATAAATCAATTCTAATTTATTTATTGAGATGATCTGAACGAATAATCTTAAACTGTCAGGGTTGATTCTGTCAAGCTTCCGATAGTTTGAGTTGAAGAGTTGATACGGTGTATAGTAGAATCGGGAGTCGATTGTTAAATTAGAAAGAGAATTCGCTGACTATAATATTGAGGCCTACGTTCAACGTAGTTTCCTTGAAACAAATTTGTCCCACCTCTAACTGTGTTTCAAGATTCTCTCGAGTCGTTTGTTTCTCATGATACAACAGCAAAACCACGCACGCAACCAAGACTAGTTGTTCATGGCAAACTGAGAATGCACTCGTGTGTTATCAAGTAGTTCAACCGAACAGATGCACGACTGAGAGAAAAGAATCGAGGAATGAAGATGGAAGCATTATTTTGCTTTCGCTCTCGTTTTCGCTTATCATCCACTACTCTATTCCTTTGCTCAAGATCCAACCTCCTTATATAGAAACTCACATTATCTGCAATGAATGATCAAATTATGATCATTTAATACTGGATTTAACGTCTTGATTAATGTCGAGACGTTACGAAATCATTATTAATATGTTTAATATCGTCGTTAATGCCGAGACGTTACAAAGTCATTATTAATGAATTTAATATTATCATTAATGTCGAGCCGTTATGAAATCACCATCAATTTCATATTAATGCTTTCATTACCCTCTTGAGCAAGTGGGAAAAAGAGATTCGATGACAAAACGTTGATTTATTCACTTGGACAAATCTTGCCTAGACTAGTCCGACATTCAACGTCTGTAGATTGTGCTTGCACACGAGTCAACCTTGATTCAGTACAATCCGAGCCTTAAGATTTGCACCCACCCTTGCGCATCCACGCGTGAGAGAGTCTCTCCCCAAGCATATGTTTACAACATCAATGTATGTGCCATAATTTAAATCAACAATAAAACTACGAGACTTCTAATATGAAACTAATAACTCATGCAAAATAAAATTTCTTCGTCTCATCTCCGTCTCTTTATTGTATTCACATTTCCAACCCAAATTTCAAAGATTTGCAAAAGTAGAGAATAAAAGCAGTTGTCTACACATTGACAATGAAAAGTTAGTAGTTGTCTGAAAATTTTATTTAAATGAAAAAAAAGCAAAGATGTATGATTATCTATTTTATATTTGAATTCAATAGATTAAAAAAAACATACTGACCTCAGTAGATAGTATTTCCACTTTGTGTCACCTTCTCACCAACCATTTAATCCAAATCAATGGGCCACTAGACATTTTGATCAAAGGCTTATAATTGTAAGCTTTGCTTTCAGATTTCACATTTCGACCTGTTCAAAAGCGCAACAAGAAGTACAATTGTTAAGCCAAATAGACAACAATAAACAAAAGAACAGTTCACATGAGTCCTATGAATCTTTTCCAAGAAGTTTGTCCAGTGTTTGATTTCTGTAAACCGCGTTCACCGGCTACACAGATTATGATATATGTAAAAAGAAGAAGAAGAATCACCTAATTTTTGGATAAGCTTCACATCACAATCTAGTTTTAGTTGGAAATAGTGAAGCTGAAATCTGAACTCATCAAATGCAATGTGGATTCAATGACCAGAAGCAAGTAATGTTGCACTGGCTGGTGATAAGAGTCTTTATCCTCTAACAAGATCAAAAGAATAAAAAAAAAACTTAATGATATAAATTCTTCCAAGCTAAGAATTAGGCCTTCTCTCTTTTTTTCCTGCATCAAAATAATCTCTCTGAGTCTGTTCAACCATGAACTTACCTGGGTTTATATGCTCGGCTCAGTGCAAACAGGAGAACGTTTCTTTGTTGGCTTAAGTTTGATACATTGATTGCACAGAGCCTGATAAACCATTACTTCTTTTTCTGCCTGTTTCAGTAATAATCACAATCACACATTTATAATCTGCTTAACAAGAAAAAAGAATATAACAAATCTGTTCTCTGTATTAGCCTGTGTATTCGACGCCGTCACAAGACTGAAGCTTGGATTTTGCCTTGTTTTCGTTTTTATTTAACACAATCTTTGATTGATAGCTATCGACAACAATCAAAAGTATAACCACACAAAACCGTTGTAGGCCATGCTGTCAAATCTACACGCTAAAAACTTTTTTTTTAATGTAATTCAAAAAACAAAAGTGATTGAGGAGTTGCACCTACAAATGATAGCTATCAAGCTGAGTTGTAGCCGGCTTCAGCTGCTCTTTCTCTGGTGAATACCACCTGGAGAATGGGCAGTGTTTGTCAAGATACCCTTCATCATAAATTGCCATGAATCCTCCAGTTTTTGTGACACGGTTGTCTTCTCTGGAAGTGAGAAGAGGAACAAGCTGCTTGAAGTAGAGAAGTGTGCGGTGCAATGGGCAGCTTGGGAGATGCAGCTGGGGCCACGGAACTCTTTGCTAGCCCTTCTGACCCTGTAATAATTGAACTCAACAGGTTGCAAAATTGTATTATGGGTATGTTTGTCCTTTGAACTTTTTTCCTTCAAGAGTTGCTGTTCTACTTTTGGTCCCTGACCTAATTGTTCAGACATCCATTTTCAAAAATAAATAAAATAAAGGGTAGGGACACTTGAACCATGGTTTCCTGCTCGTACGGTCAAGATTTCATTAAATAAGATGGTTATTCTATTGTTGACGCTGGAATATAAATTACAGAGGGCATTTTTCTGTGTATTGTGAATTTCTTGAACTTGGAAAATTGTTTTATTGCAGAAAGAGTTTTGTTCATGTCCATAGAAAGTGCCAAATTTGAGAAGCTAGAAATCAGGCAAACAGTAAGCACAGATATGAAGATCAAACAAATGAGGTCTGAGACTTAGTGAAACCTTTTGTTAGAAATAAAATGGCAAACCATCCAGATGTCCATATTACCTTCAAGATAAATATATGATTCATAAGAGTTCAGGTTCTAAGTTGCTTGTTAGAATGCTCAGGATGGTTAAGATCAACATAGATAGCTTGAACATGTAATAACCTATGAGATCAATCTTTACTCTTTCTGGATGAAATCCAATGCAGGTTTTCTTGATAATCATAATTGCCTTATTAGTAACAGCCTTTAAAGCAAGACTGCCAGACACTCAAGAGTTGTTAGCTAGATTGTGTTGGTAGTTGGCTTACCTGTATGAAAGAAAATGATCTGCATGAGTTCTTATCCACTTGTTTCTCATCTGAATGATTCAGTTTCAACAACATCAAAGCAAGACCAAGTACAAAAGAAAGTGGTTTTGACTAGTAATCATTTTCTTTAGGATAGTGGTCTAGTTATTTAAGGATGGAGCATCAGTTTCATGGATCCCAATTATTAATCCAAACTGTTTTGTTATTGTCTATGCAGGGATCATACTTCTACACTTGCATCATTTCGCCTTTTTCTTATGATAAACAAAAAACAAAAAGAAGCTAGTTTAGCTTCTGGCAATAAGTTTGATAGCATAAATTCATTTGAACTAACTTGACTAAATTCAGAGCTTAACCTGCAGAGAAGGAAAGGGAGTTGGGACTAGCTAAAAATGAAATCAAGGCCTTGAAAGCAACTGAAATCTTGAAGGATAAAGCTGTTATGAAGGTAAGTAGAGAATAAGAAACATGAGATATCAGTAACCCAACCAAGTATCCTTATTGAGTTTGAACTAACCTTTTCTATTTCATGTTCTCTAGTTAAGTAATGAACTGACGAAAATGGACGAAAAACTCTGGACCACCGAGAAACAACTTGAACAGAAGGTTTTTATGAGAGACTACTTTTTACAAACAAAAATCTTGCAGAGTGATTAGCATCTTGGCTAGTTGACGAAACCATCATTTCCTACATTGCAGAATCTTGACATAAAAAAACTAACCAATGAAAAGAAAGAGGCACTGATAGCACAGTTTGCTGCTGAAGCAATTCTAAGAAGGGTCTACGCAACTCAAAAGGATGAGGAATTCATTCCTGTTGAGGTTCTTCTAGCACCATTTGAGTCAGAAATCAAGGAATACAGAAATGAGGTACCATTCTCTAACATTTTCCATTCTGGAAGTATGACTACATTATAGCATTATAATTCTAAAAATATGGGATTTTTCAAACTAATCACATGCAGATTCTGATGCTTCGAGAGGATATAAAAGCATTGGAAAGATTGACAAAATCTAAAGAGGAAGCACTAGTGGAAACAGAAAGTCTTCTGCATAGTGCACTTGAACAAACAAGGAATGTAGAGGTGGTGCAGAACAAAAATCATGAATTAAAAAGGCAAATAGAGATCTACCAGGCATAATTAGCTAGCATTAAACTATTACTTTGGCAAATTAATGAAGTACCAAGCCAGGCCTTATGAGTGTTTTTTTTTTTTTTTTGCAGGAAGAGAACAAAATTCTAGAGAAAACATATAGAAAGAAAGTTGTTGAGGTAGAAAAACTTATGAAAACCATTCGTGAACTTGAGGAATCTATTCTAGCTGGAGGTGTGACTGCCAATGCAATAAGGGACTATCAGCGCAAGATCACTGAGTTAAATGTAGGTTTCAGTCCATTAAGTATTTGCAATTTGGCTCTCTGTATCTACACTGGAGGTTAAAATTTTAGACAATCAACAAATTTCTAGGAGGACAAAAGGGTGGTTGAGAGAGAGCTGGCTAGAGTTAAGGTTTCAGCAAGTAGGATAGCAACAGCTGCAGCTAACGAGTGGAAAGATGATGGAGACAAAGTCATACCTGTCAAGCAGTGGCTGGAAGAGAGGAGAGTTTTTCAGGTTTGCTAATCTATGAAAATTCTCTTATATTCTCGATAGGTTATGTTGAAACCATCTATAAGTGGACTTGTGTTGCTGTTCAAGTGCAATAACATGGTTTCTGACATGTCTCTATTTGCATTGCTGACACTATGTTTTGGTACATATATGATTTCTCCTGATAGCTCCTAATATTGGCAAATTGTAGGGGGAGATACAGAGGTTAAAGGATAAGTTAACTTTAGCAGAGAGAACAGCAAAGACAGAGAACCAACTGAAGGTAAGATACTTATTGACAAGTTCTTGTCTGAATTGAAAATAATCAATATTTTTTATAATGTTCACCCTATCATTGCAGGAGAAACTAAGCTTGAGGTTGAAAACATTAGAACAGGGCATGAAGCATTCAAGTCTTCACAGTGAGAGAAAGAAGAGTGGATTGCCATCACCCAATGACCTAAAGAAGAGTCCTTACGCATCCAACAATGCAACTGTATTGCAGAAGCCTAATTCAAATTCTGGAGATGCTGATAATGCCAGAGGAACAGAGAACTTAAACTCATATGTTGTGAAAAAGAATTTGCTAGCTTTGAGAAGCAGGTCATATAATGACACTGGGAAGGAAAATGCAGAAACAAATGTTAGGCCCAATGGACATGCAGATGATGTTATTACTGGAAGAACAGAGGTCAACCATGAGGTTAAGGAAAAAAAGTATGAAGACATCAAATCACAGAATGAGAGCCTAGAAGATGGCTACGAAGATATGGTGTCAGGCTTTCTTTATGACAAACTGCAAAAGGAAGTTATAAACCTGAGAGAATCTCACAAGGACAAGGATAGTGTATTAATCATGAAAGATGACGAAATCAAGGTCTATATAAAACAGTTCATTCTACTAGGGTTAACACATAAGTGCTCTAGCTTAATTAAAATAATTTCTTTCTTTCAGTTCCTCCTAAGGAAAGTTGATGTGCTAGCAAAGGCTGCAGAAGTGGAATCCAAGAAGAAAAGAAGAAATGCTAGAGAAAAAGAAGTGATGATTATCTTGGAGGATAAAAAGTGAAACACTGGCATCTGAAACAGGTAGGTAAAAACTGGTTTCAGGGGTTGTGAAACTCACTTTATCCATCTACCACATTCATTTAAACACACAGACATAAATTATAATCTAAATTGTAACATTTCTCTATACTTTCTCATAAGTACATGCCAAAGTTGAGAGTTATTATAGATAAGGTTGTGTGTGCATTATTTTATCTTGCACTGCTAAAATCTAACGGCTAGTTCAACAGGTTTGTGAAGTGACTGAAGCATCAAAAGAATTCAGAGCTTAGAAGTTGAGCATACCATCTAATGGTATGTTGTATCTGGTGATTCTAATGTACAGTTTCAAATAATTATCACATAATAGAAAAGATTGTGGAGTTCCTACCCTTTATTTTTATTATTTTTTCACTGTGCATGTAACATACAATTGAGTTCCAGGAATGTTGAACATTGTATTTGCAATGGAGTAATAGAAAGGAAAATTGTGAATCATGTTCATTGACTGATCCCTAATGTCACATGCTTTACCTCTGGACATATTCAGTGGAACCAATCATATGCATCCTTTGCTCGAACAATTGTGAAGTGAATACTAACCTAAAACAAGTAATTAAGTTAAACTTGAGTTGACTGATAAAAACTTTAATTTTTGGAAATTTTGGCAGAAAATTACTTGGAATCCTACACTTGAATTGAGTGCCAAGTTTAAACTACATTGTTCATCAATAAGCTTACACACATCCAACCATATTTATTAGAAATGAACAAAGATCACTACTCATATGTAATACGAATAAAAAGGAGACTAGCTCTGCTTTTGCAGTTATGTATTGTGAAAAACCTTAGTGACATGCTGGAGCCCATGAAAGTGGAGAAACAAGAAGAGGTTTGAAGTAGATTTCCAAATGCCAATGCAACTGAGGGAGGTTGTTGTTAATCAAGTGAAAGACATAGAAGCAGAACATCATACTCCAAGGCCATCCCACCTAATAAAAAAAAATGAGCTGAAGATATTATTGGAGTTCTGAAAGTATATGCTAACGGCATAAATCTATTCACGGATTTAGCACTCGTCACAACATATGACATTGTGGGTGTTGGAGGGATATTCAGAAATGATGAAGGAAACATATCGGTTGTATTCATTAAGGCACTAAAACTGACTTTTCTTGAATGCAAAGCTAAGTAGCATCAGAAATGGATTAGGAATTGCCTAAGATAGGAGCATTAGTGCATTGAGACTATTCACTGATAGCAAGGAGACATGGAGGAATATGCATAGTGAAACCAAAACTGGAAGAGATTGGTCCAACAAGTTGAAAGCCATCGTCAAGCTGCTATACAGGGAATGGAATGTCACCTATCACCACATGTTAAGGGAGACTGAAGCAGATTGGCTAACAAAGAGGTCCTTAGAAATAGATGCAGTAGGATTGATTCTGATGTAATTTCTGTGGATCTGTTGAGGCACCTCTCTTAGGCTGTGGAAGGGGGATGAATATCCTCTTATTGTTATTGATTCCAGTAATAATTGGCCCAGGTAACCTTTAAACCCAAAAGGAAAACAAAAAGGATGCTTTAGAGATGCAGATAGGATAGGCAAAACATATGCAAAGGAACACGATTGAATCATCTTCTAGATAAGATCCACCACACCTTTGCTCTACATTTCATTGTCGTGCACCAGGCCACCCTTTTACCTGTTTTGATTGTTAACAACATCATGGTTTAAAAGATCATTATGTGTCATTTGGTACAGAAGCATCATATATTCAGCTGGTGGAATAGCACGCAAAATGGACACTCCTCGACATAAGGGTACCACTACCTAATCTACACTCAAATACCTAATTATTTGTTTCCCTGAATCAAAATGTGTTTTATCCTCCACCTCTGCAAGGTAGACACTCCTCAATGTGAGGCTACCTCCAACTAATGTACACCCAAATACCTAATGATTGGTTCCCTGATTCAAAACATGTGTTCTCCTCCACCACTGCAAGGTGAGGTGAGGGATCAAGGCTCCTTCCACTGATTTTCTTCATTGACTAGGGCGTCAAACAGGCTTAACAATTTAAAAGCATGAGAGGATGGGTAGTTATTGTACACCCAAGGCATATGCCAGAGAAGGGCATTAGTACATTACGAAGAGTCCTAGCTAGAGCCAAGTTTTTTTTTTTTTTAATAATTGACAGTTTACATTGCAGACCTTTTACATATGAGATTTTGAATGATGCTTGATCGTTAGATGATATGCATTATGATTGAAAGGTCATATTTAAATTCTTTAAAAAAAATAAAAATAAAAATACAATTAGGCAAACTCAAGATACGACCCTTTTAATTATGTATTTCTGGGTGTCTCAAACAAGGGAATGAGTACCTTGAGTTCATCAAAGCACTCAACTGCTCCTTGAAAGTTAAGGACAACAGAATCAAGCAAAAATAATTTATTGGCACAGAGAGTATTTATTAGCAATGTAGCATGCATTAGAAATCAGCACTAACACCTCATTGACCATAGAATCAAGGGAAAAACAATAAGAGCAGCAATCTCCTTTCAGAAAGTTTTCATTTACCTAACTCTGTAGCCTAAGCAGCAGCTATGTAAGATGAGTTCCCCGACTCCAACCATGATTGAGCTGCAACTTTTGTGGTCAGAAACCATCCAGCCTTGTCTGGTGCTTCATGAAATGGTGCACCAATTTCCCTCAAGTGAGGCTCAAAACAAGATGCTAACCCTTTTTCTGAGTATCTATGTTTTCCATGCCCTGTGTGAATACCAAGTAACGGAGGCAAGTCCTGCCCACTCTGCAAAGATTTGGTTAAATCATTCATCCATACATGTAATGCAGTTAGAGCTGCTCCAAGTGAGAGACTCTTCACATGTAAGGACCACTGTGTAGCAGATCGAGATTGAAGATCTGTGTATATCTCAAGCTGAATTGCCAGGTTGAGGAGCACACAAGCTCTTTCCAAATAGTTGAGGTTTACACAGAGATCTATCAAACAATTACTATAAGCTCTTTTGACTTCACTACTCACATTATTAAAGAGTACTTCAGCTTCTTGTCTAATAGTATCATTGTTACTTCCCTCATCCACCAGTAACATTACTAAAGAACCCAACTGAGTATTTCCTCTTTCAATACAACCAATAATCTTCCCTAGTTCTTCTGTTGCCGTCTGAGCTGCCACATTCAAGAGACATCCACAGAACCTATCATCAGGTTTGATCCCCCACCCTAGAAGTTTGTCAAATGCTTCCACAACACTATCAGTCTTTCCAGCTTTACCGTAGCACTGGATTAAAGATGTAAGCACAAAAATATTTGGCTGAAACCCAGCATCTAACATGTTATTCAACATGGTTTCAGCCTCAGAAACTTTTCCACTACATGAGTATGCAGTTATCAAGGCTGAATAACTCCAGCTATCTGGTTTGGACTCATCTGATAGACCCTTCATTTCATTAAATATTTTCACTGCTTCATCAACCAAACCAACGTCAGCACACATTGACAAAAGCATATTGTATAAGATGACATCAAGCTCCATTTCTTTCTTCATCTGCTTATACACGCTGAGTGCATCTTCAGCATATCTAGCTTTAGCATATGCTCGCAGAAGAGCTGAGTATGTTGCTCTGTTAGGAGCCAACCCCGTGCTGCACATTTCACGGTAAATAGTCTTGACTTGCCATGGCCTTCCTGCCCTGCCCATGGCATCCAACAATGTATTGTAAATAAAAACATTTGGCTTCACACCAAGAGCCTTCATTTCCTCATACACATTCAATGCTCCATCAAAATCACCTGACATGCCATAGACCCTTATCACTGTAGCAAAAGTCGCAGGATCAAGTTGCCACTTTTCCTCACGAGCTCGACCGTACAACTCAAGAGCCATCTCCACATTACTCGACCGACCATAAGCATCAATCATGGCCGAGTAGGTGATATCATCTGGGCAGCATCCAAACTCGGGCATTTTCTCAAACAACTTGACTGCTTGTTCGGGCTTGTTGCAGAACCTGGCACAGCTAATCATGGTCGTGAACGTCACATTATCCGGCTTGATTCCCTTTTCCAGCATGTTCCACCATAGAGCCTCCGCGCCAGCCCAGTCCTTGGACTTTCTGAAAACCTTAAGTGCAACGTTGTGGAGAATTACCTCCCTTTTGATCCTAATGTTGCTCTGGAACCAACGAAGAGCAAGGACGGCGTTATGAGAGTTGGACATGGAGTTAAGGACAGTGACGGCGTCCTGCTCGGAGGCGGCGCTGCCGAGGGAGGCGAGGACGGTGGAGATGGCGAGGTCGGAGGAATCCGAAGAGTCGAGGGAGGCAGCAAGGCGGATGAGGAGGGCATAACGAGAGCCGGAGGTGTGCTTGCGGAGGCGGGAGGCGCGGGGGCTGTTGGGGTTGACCCATATGGAGTTCTTGGAGGGCGTCGGATTGGAAGATGGAGTAGAAGGAGGAGAAGTGTTGGGATCTTCTAGGTAGACGTTGAGGGGCTTGTGAGGATGCCGATGGAGATGAAGGAGGAAGGGGAAGGAAACAGGGTGGGAGGGAATGAGGCTTCTCCTTCTGCTCCTCCTGAGTGAGGGCGACGAAGAAGGAGGTAGAGGAAGGGAGGAAGAGTGGAGGTGCGTAAAGGAACGTGCTGCAGGAGAGAGGTAGAAAGCCATCACCTTGTTCAAGCCGCAACCGCCACCGCCGGGCCGCTACCGCTGCTGGGGACTCGCTTGGCTGCCTTATCGGATAATCCCCTCCCGTTCTGATGGAGCTCGCAAAAAAGGAATTAGTTTCTCGAAGGGACTATTTTCCTACTAGGATGATTTTATCTATTTAATTTGGCAAATTTAGATGAAATTTCAATATTTAAAAAAAAAAAAAAAAAAAAATCTTTGCATGTATGGAAAAATTTAAGTTCCATTGCCGGGATTTGAACCCGGGTCGCCTGGGTGAAAGCCAGGTATCCTAACCGGACTAGACGACAATGGATTGATACCCAGGGCTTTAGAAATATTTATTTATTCATATCAATTAACTCTTTTCCACATTACCTTTTATTATTGGTTAATGATAATAGACATTTGCTTTCCTTATTCCAAAAACATGAGTAACAAATTTGCCTTTCATTTGCTTTCAGCTTAGTTCCAATAGGGCTGTAAACGACAGAAGCAAACTAATTTTAATGTTGTTAAGTGTCTCTAATAACCTTGAATTGAACTAAGTCGTTGAAAGAACTTGATTTTGTTTATATAAACTTTGAGTTTGGTTTAATTTTTAACTTGAGCTTATATTATTTAAATATTATCCAACTCTTAAATTTATTTAATTATTTAAATCTCATATTTATTTAATTACTTAATTAATTAAATATTAAATATTATTAGATTAATTGTTTGTTTTGATAATTTATTTATTTATTTATTTATAAATTTAATAAGTATTTTATTGAGGTATATAATCTATATTATTTATGAATAATTTATAATTTTTATTTATGAGCATTTAAATTTATTCATTTAGTTAATTTTGTTTATATTAAATAAATATAATCAAAAGCTTACCAAATCAAATATTAAATTTACTCACAAACATTGATTCATTTACACTACTAAATAGTCCAAACAGGTGATCAAATTGGTACTCAGATAGTAGATTATCAAATGAAAATAGGAGTCGAATCCCTATCCTGGGTGATCCGGCAGTAAGGACGGGGGACCCTCTCTGGAGGGGAGTCAACGCCACGTGGTGGTCAAAAGTCAAAAGGGTCAGCATGAGGTCCAGCCGATTGGAGAAGGGTTGGGTCGACCGGTCGAACGGGTCCGGGCGGAATCAAAGACAACCCGACGGGGAGTCGGGTTTCCGACGCTCATGGTGAACAGGGTCGCCGGGCTGAGCGAGTAGCCCGCTCGGCCGAGGCGTAAAGCATCAATGCTGTGAAGGGGCGTTCTCAGCCGAGCACGTGATGGGATGAAACCTTCCCGGTCGGACCGATACCTACACCCGGTCGGACCGATGCCTGCCGAGCGGATGGACGCTCGGCTCGGGGAAAGAAGAGACAAGGACAAGGGGACATGGGGGGACATCATCTTCTGACAGCAGGCATATTCGACGACCAGGCCATACGCAAAATCGTACCACGGAAGGTTCTGATGTCCCATCAGAGAGGTGCTCAGACTGTAGCAGAATGGTGTCAGACATGCTCCTCTGGCAAGCCCATACTAAGGTATGGTACATGACAAGTGTATGCCTCGGTAGATGTGCACAAGCCTCCCCACAGCTCTATATAAGAGCCCTTAGACTTCGCCGGAGGTACGTGATCTCTGATCTTTGGAGCCACTTCATCGTTTTCCTCTTGCCTGACTTGAGCGTTGGAGGGTCGTCGCCGGGAACCCCTTCCCGGCTCGACTTCCTTGTAGGTTCGCCGGAGATTCGTGCAGCCAATCGAAGACAGCGGAGAGCATCACGTCCCCAGCGTCCATCGACTCACCGTTCGGACAGGATCACTGGGGAATAAAATCCCTTCACTTGGTCATCATAATTTATCTCCCTCCCAATTACTTTAGAAGGAACGTCTGAGTAAACGAGTCATCATTTGTCATATTTACACCTTTAAATTTCAATATTATTTATTATTCATTCTCAGTCGTATTTACGATTTAAAATTCCACTGCTGCAACCATATATACTTCAGTGATTTTCCAAACAGCATAGCTCGTAATACGTTTACCCAAATCGTTTGGTGTTTTGGGATTGTCTAAATCGAGTAGTCTCACGTGGGTTCATTTCCTATTTTATCTTTCCCAAAAATCAAAAATGTCGCATGCATATGAAGCAAAGACCACTCCGAACCATGCTTGCGTCTTCTCGGAGAAAGTGGCCTTTGTCTGTGTAAGAAATTAGGGTGCTAAACACGCGAAAGCGCAACAGAAAATATCTAGTTCATCCAAAAGATACATACGAAAGGAAAAATACATATACTAAATTTTACATGAGAGAGTTATACCTTTGATGCGTGTACTCGATCACCCGACAGTTAGGATTTCAGCATGATCACGTGTCTGTGCCTCTTTCGGTATCCACACGAACACAAGAAAATGGAAAAGACCAACACTCAAGGTTTTGCTAGCAACTCTCTAGTGAGTTTCGGCCAAAGAAAGGGAAGAGAGGAAGAAGAATGAAAAATCATGCTAAAAATGAGAGAAAAATACTTTTGTACTTCATTCAATGAAAATACTTAATGAGCATTAATTCACTTAATGAGACTTAATGAGCATTAACACTCCATTAAGGCCATTTTGAAACTCTTCATTTTGAATTCAATTTTCAAAATTGAATGAATTTCGAAATTAACTCTTCATTAATCCTCTTTAGTGAATGAATTAACTTGAGTCTAACTCAAGTATAATTCGGATTAGATTGAATTCATATGGTTGGATTCACTTGAATCTAACTCAATGATTCTAATCCGGATATGTCAATCATCTTATAATTGACTCTTAGAACTAATACTAACAATCTTCCACTAGCTCAAGTGTTAATCACTAAAATAATCCCCTCCATTGGTTCATCACATTTTAGTCAAACTAAAATGAACATATTTCCAAATCAATATATTCTTTGTGTGTGACCCAATAGGTTCTCATAGCATTGACAATGTCTCTAAAACTATTTTAGATACATAAGCAATGAGTGACATCTAGCAAGACATCATTGCTACTCAAGTGATGAGAATGTTGAGATCCGACTTAACATTTCCGTAGCTATTATCTTGTATGACTCAGTTCTTCTATCCTTGATATCTATATTGATCAATGAAGCATAGACTTTGTCATCTTCTTATCAATCTTTGTGTTTCTTGATTTCTAAGTAGACATACTCAATAAATGAGGCATAGACCTTGTCGTCCTCTTTGGAAAGAAATGAGGCTTCTTCTACTCCTCCTGAGTGAGGACGACGAAGAGGGAGGTAGAGGAAGGGGGGAAGAGTGGAGGTGTGGAAAGGAACGTGTTACAGGAAAGAGGTAGAAAGCCATCACCTTGTTCAAGCCGCAACCACCACCGTCGGGCCGCTACCGCTGCTGGGGATTTGCTTGGCTGCCTTATCGGATAATTCCCTCCCATCCTGATAGAGCTCCCAAAAAAGGAATTAGTTGTCCCGAACTATGGTGCAACGGTAGGGCATCTAAATTGTCACCCAAGCACCCACGGTTCGAGCCCCAGCTATGGTGAATTTGTAGGACTTTTTCTTCCAAATGAGACACGTAACTAAAAGATGTTGGGCTTCTAAGCTACCTGTTGCGAACGCTTCCCGATTTACCCTTATGGTCGATGAAAAACTTCCGATCACCCATGCTCAACATTATCCAACTTGATTAATTATTTTGTTTCCCAAAAAAGGAATTAGTTTCTCGAAGGGACTATTTTCCTACTGGGATTATTTTATCTATTTAATTTGACAAATTTAGATGAAATTTTAATATTTAATAAAAATCTTTTCATGTAGTGAAAAATTTAAGTTCCATTGCCGGGATTTGAACCCGGGTCGCCTGGGTGAAAGCCAGATATCCTAACCGGACTAGACGACAATGGATTGATACCGAGGGCTTTAGAAATATTTATTTATTCATATAAATTAACTTCCTTTTACGTTTTATTATTGTTTAATGATAATAGACATTTCCTTTCCTTATCCCAAAAACATGAATAATAAAATTGCCTTTTATTGCTTTCAGCTTAGTTCCAATAGCGCTGTAAACAACAGAAGCAAGCTAATTTTAATGTTGTTAAGTTTGTCTAATAACATTGAATTAAACTAAGTCGTTGAAAGAACTTGATTTTGTTTATATAAACTTTGAGTTTGGTTTAATTTTTAACTTAAGCTTATGTTATTTAAATATTATTGAACTCTCAATTTAAATTTATTTAATTATTTAAATCTCATATTTATTTAATTATTTAATTAATTAAATATTATTAGATTAATTGTTTGTTTTGTTAATTAATTTATTTATTTATAAATTTAATAAGAATTTTATTGAGGTATATAATCTACTATATTATTTATGAATAATTTATAATTTTTATTCATCATCATTTAAATTTATTCATTTAGTTAATTTTGTTTATATTAAATAAATATAATCAAAAGTTTACTAAATCAAATATTAAATTTACTGACAAACATTGATTCATTTACACTACTAAATAGTTACAACGGAGGATCAAATTAGCACTCAGATAGTGGAGTGTTATATGAAAATAAGAGTTGAATCCCTAGAGAATAATACCCTGGGGAATAAAATCCCTTCACTTAGTCTTCATGATTTACCTCCCTTCCAATTACTTTAGAAGGAGTGCTTGGGTAAGCGAGTCATCATTTGTCACATTTACACTAGTAAATTTCAATATTATTTATTATTCATTCTCAATTGTATTTATTATTTAAAATTCCACTGCTACAACCACATATGCTTTGGTGATTTTCTAAACCGCATAGCTTGTAATAAGTTTACTCAAATCGTTAGGTGTTTTGGGCTTGTCTAAATCACGTACCTAAATAATTAGAATTATTTGTTTATAGTCTTGAGGGCAATTTAGTATTTTACATTTTTAATTTAAAATTTAGATTTTCTGATAATTAACTATATAAGACTTTGTACTCTTTATTTTCTTACGGATTTTTTTGGATTCATTAATAAAAATAGTTACTTTTCCTTGGCATCAATTTCTACATGATATTAGAACCTTTATCTCTATATTTTTGATAATTAGATTGAAGAACTGTATGGTGCAACTGTACAGTTTTGATTGAGTTTCTTTTATTTTCACAATACTTGATTTTGTTTGGTATTTAGTTATTACTGAACACAATTTATTCTATCATCATGAGTGGTCGCACAGAATATTCTCTTCAATTGATCAGTGTCTGATTGGATGGAAAAAATTATTCGTATTGGGGATATGTTATGAAAAATTTTACGAGGAAAATCTATGTGGGAATATATTTCAGGTGTGCGAGTTCAACCTACGGACATTAATGTTGATGATTATGCAAAGTCATTAGATGTTTGGGAGACCGATAATGCGAAGATTATTACATGGATCAATAATTCTATTTCACACTCCATTGGTGCTCAGTTGGACAAGTACAAGACAACCAAAGAGGTTTGGGATCATCTGACAAGATTATACACACAGTCTAACTTTGCCAAACAATATCAATTAGAAGCAGATATACGTGTACTTCGGTAGCAAGATATGGGGATCCAAGATTTTTATTTTACCATGTCGGAACTATGGAACCAGTTAGCACTCATAAAATCCTCAGAATTGCGAGCATTTCCAGCTTGTGTCACTCGTAGAGAAGAGCAACGTCTGGTCCAATTCTTGATGGCTCTTCGTGATGAATTTGAAGGATTACGTGGAACAATTTTGCATCGTAATCCTCTCCCTTCCGTTAATTCAATAGTACATGAATTGCTAGATGAGGAGATTCGTCTTAAGTATCAGGTTGATAAGAGGATTGTTGCACTATCTACGCCATCTGTTTTTGTAGCATTACAACGGTCTATGCCACATAATCAAAGTAGTTTGACTTTGAAGGTTTCCAGTGATGAATGTGCTTATTGCAAAGAAAAAGGACATTGGAAGTCTCAATGTCCATTATTGTTGAACAAAGGTAAACTACCGCAGCAGCAAAAATGACCACCACAACAGCAATATCAGCAGCAATGACCTCAACAACCACCATTGCTACATCAGAATGTTTCATAGAAATCTGGTAATCAACCACAACAGTTGCCAAATGGAATATCTCAGTCTAGTAATGCAGTGGTTGCCCCCTCTTTAGATCCTTATATACTTGAGCAGTTTCAACAATTGTTTACTTCACAGCCCTCTCCCATGTCTGCTTCTTCTCATATAGGTTTGTCATCCTCCGGTACATCAGGTATATCATCCTCTTTATGGATCTTAGGTTCTAGAGCCTCTCATCATATGTCACCTAACTTATCATCTTTTATCTCCTTATCTTCTAATTCATCTTTATTAGTTATGACGGCTGATGGTACTCCAATGTCATTATTAGGTATTGTTGGTGCAAAATCCCTCAGGTCAAGGTTGACCTGGTTAACCAAGCTGAGTCTTGGTTTGGGTTTAGATGTTTGACAATAAGATATTGATCGAAGAAGAGTCAAGTAGGTCAAGGTTGACCGGATACTTGACTAGGAAGTCCTAGTGAGTGAAGCTAGGCAGAAGGAAATCCTAGTGAGTGAAGCTAGGTGGAAATCCTGGTGAGTGAAGCCAGGTGAAAGTCCTAGTGAGTGAAGCTAGGCAGAAGGAAGTCCTAGTGAGTGAAGCTAGGCAGAAGGAAATCCTAGTGAGTGAAGCTAGGTGAAAGTCCTGGTGAGTGAAGCCAGGTGAAAGTCCTAGTGAGTGAAGCTAGGCAGATGGAAAATCCTAGTGAGTGAAGCTAGGCAGAAGGAAATCCTGGTGAGTGAAGCCAGGTGAAAGTCCTAGTGAGTGAAGCTAGGCAGATGGAAAACCCTAGTGAGTGAAGCTAGGTGAAAGTCCTGGTGAGTGAAACCAGGCAAGGGAAAATCCAGATGGATCAAGGCTGATCGAACATCTGGTGTTGGGAAGTCCAAGAAGGTCAAAGGATTGGCTGGATACTTGGCATGAGGAAATCCAGATGGGTCAAGGTTGACCAGACATCTGGTGGAAGTCCAAGTAGGTCAAGGGAGTGACCGGATACTTGGCACGACGAGTAAAAGTCCAAGTGGGTCAAAGGGATTGACCGGACACTTGGTGGGGAGTCCTGGCAGGTCAAGGGAGTGACCAGATGCGAGGCATGATGTACCAACAGGTCAAGGTTGACCGGATGTTGGTTAGGGAGGATTGAGACTTGGTTTTGGGCAAAATCCAGGTCGGATCGATCCGTGGATCGATTCAGATGTGGATCGATCGCTGGATCGATCCATTCTTCCAATCAGAAGCTCGGATCGATCCGTGGATCGATTCAGAGGTCCCGATCGATCAGCCGATCGACGGGGCTGCTTCGCGCGATAGCGCCGGATCGATCCGTGGATCGATCCAGCGCTTTCGAGCAAGGCGCTCCGGATCGATCCGTGGATCGATCCAGCCTCCCGATCGATTCGAACATTCAATCGATGACCACTGCGTCGGGTTTAAAGCCGCAGGCGAGCGTGGTCTTCGGCAATGCTTTTACAATCTCTTCTCAGATTCATTCCAGCTCCTCCACAGCTCTCTACAAGCACGTGATCGCCAGTTCTTGAAGGTTCTTGGAGGCTTTCCAAGTCAAGAGGCGGATCTATTGCAAGAGGAAGAAGTTAGGGTTAGGGTTTTTACTGCACATCTTGTAAGCTTTTGCTTAACTTGTATTTCCCTTTCTTCTTCTTGTATTGAGAGTGTTGTAGGGCTTCTCCGCCTTTGGTAGTTACCATAAAGGAGTGTTATTCATAGTGGAGGGTGTGTGCGTTGGTGTGGATCCTTGGATTAGTCACCTCTTGTGAGGTGGATACCAAGTAAAATCCTAGTGTTAGCGTTTTGTGTTTGTTTCTGTATTTTCCGCTGCGCATTCTTGAAGAAACAAGCAACGCCAAGCAACGCCAAGCAACGAAGCGCACCGAGCGAACGCGACGAGCTATTCACCCCCCCCTCTAGCTACTTTTGGTCCTAACAAGTGGTATCAGAGCAAGGCCGCTCTTCACCGGAATCATCGCCGGAAGGGTCAAGCATAACAAGAAAAGCTAGAGGGTGAAGAAGTTGGAGCAAATTCTTCAAGTTCAAGACTTTATCAAGCTCAACTTCAAGATGCAATTCCAAGATGGACTTGGATTTGACACAAGGGTGGCTCCACCATACACCTCCACGAGCTTCGATTCTTGGAAATCAAGAATCGAAAACTTTCTTATGATGGAGATAGAGCAATGGTTTGCTCTTACGGAAGGCTTCGAAGCTCCAACAAATTCCAAGGGCAAAGTTCTAAAGAAAAGCAAATGGAGCCCGGAGCTAGTCCAAAGGTGCGAGGCCAATAACAGAGTGACCAAGCTTTTGGTCAATCTATTGCCAAGCACCATCCTTTGCAAAATTGGAGAATTTGAAGATGCAAAGGATTTATGGAGCAAATTGGCCAAGCTTCATGAAGAGATCCCCTCCTGCATCGAATCAAGAAGTATCTAAAGAGGGTGACTCTTTGGAGCAAGACCAAGAGGAGGACTCCGAGGTTGAGAGATGCTCAACCTCCGAAGAAGAGGAAATCCAAGAAGCTTCATCCTCAAGGGAATGCAACGAAGGGAACAAGGAGGGAGCATACTCCTTGTTTCATATTCAAGATGATGAAGCCTCCACCTCTAGGATTGAGGGGGAGCAATCCTTGGTGACACCGGATCAAGAAGAAGGAGAAGCTTCTACATCCGGGTCAAGAGAAGAAGAGGAGGAAGAAGCTTCTACCTCCACAAGTCAAGAAAAATCAAATGGAGAAGCTTCTACATCCAAAACAAGTGCCACCCCTACAAGCAAAGGTATAAATATTTCAATTAATAATAAAAATCATATAATATGTTTTGAGTGTAGGGAACATGGGCACTACAAGAGCAAGTGCCCTAAATTAGCCAAGAAGAAGGGCCAAGTGGCACAAAAGGGCAAGGTGAAGCCCAAGGAGACCATCCCCAACACAAAGAAGAGCAAGGAGCATATTATATGCTTCTCTTGCAATCAAAAGGGGCATTACCAGAGTCAATGCCTCAAGGGGAAGAAGATGGTCAAGGCTCAAGGAGGCATTAGTCAAGGGGGAGCCTCCAAGGTAAAGAAGAAGGTAACATTTATTGAGCCTACTCCTTTAAATTATGGTAAAAAGCATGATAGTTCTAATTTTTATCATTTTAATGCGATTTACCATAAGAATAGGAAGCATGAGGGCTTTAAGGAAAAGCATGTGGCCCTACATGCCAAAACTACTACACCTAAGGCTAGGAATGTAGGTAAAAGTCTAGGCAAGAACTCTAAGGATTGTAGATACAAGCCTAGAAACAAAAATGCTCATGGACTTAATGAAAAACCAAATTCTAAGGATTTAATGATAGAAAATCAAGTCTTGAGATCAAGACTTGATAAAATTGAAAAGACCCTAAAAAGGATGGAAAATATCCTAAAAGGGCAAAATGAGCAAAACCTAGGGCTAGGAAAGTCAAAGTCATCAAATAGCCATAGAGGTTTGGGATACAAACCAAAGGCTAAGAAGGATGTGCCTAGTTATCATAGGGTTCCATATAGTTATGGAACAAACCCTAGGTTTAGTGGTCAAGTCAAGAATACTAGGGAAGTCATCCCTAAGAGTATTTTTGCAACCAAAGTGACTAAGACTTCTAAGAAGTCTAAGAAAGTCACTAACAAGGTCACAAGGGAGGCTATCCCTAGGGTTGACCTAGAAAATGTGACCAAGGCTTCTAAGAAGCCCAACAAGGTCACTAGGAAGGTATCTAGGAAGTTATCCCTAGTGAGTACCTAGAGCATCCAAGGAGCACCAATAGGTGTTGGGTTCCTAGGAGCATCTTCTCTACCCCATAGATGGGTTAGAGAGTGTCAACTCCAATTAGAAGGGTAGTTAACCCAACTTTGAGGAAATTGACACTCAAGGAGCATTTTCAAGGTTTTTGTTAACCTTTGAAAATGAAATGGAACTATTATTTACTCCTTGAAAGAGTAAAATGTGCCTAGTGGTGAAAATTTGATTTTAATCTTAAAAGGCACATATTGGGAAATTCATAAGAGCTACTAAGTTGGGATTTTGGTATGTTCTTAGGAAATTTAAGGCAATCCGGGCCTTAACTTTGAAGTGCTACTCTTGTGGAAAAATGAAATATGCCAACATTTGAGGATATGCTTAATTTCGACTGGCATAAATTAATCAAGGGAATTAGAAATGCCAATTTAGGCTTTGACATTTTCTTGAAGCACTTTAGGGCAAAAAATCTAGGTTTAAGTTGTAAGTTTAGCTAAGGTTTTAAGGATACTTAGATAGTTAATCTAGGTATATTTTATTTATGCTAAATCTTGCCATGATTGTTTGCCCATCATATGCCATGACATCATGTCTACTTTTGCATTCATGACTTATTATGAAAAATACAAAAATACCATGTCATGACATTCATACATCATGTAATTATAGGATATTTTCTTTTGAAAATTATTTCTTTTTGATGTATGTCATAACATTATCATGCATTAAGTTTAATTCCTTGTAATTAAGGACAAAAGGCATTCAACAACACTTATTAACAAGTGACATCCTAGGTGGGTGTCTAATATCTCCAAAATGCCTAGATAGATATGCATGATCCCTAGATTAGGGCAAAACCAAAATCTACATCTCACAAAGACCTATAAGATGACTTGTATGTGTTTTAGTGCACATTAGATACAAGTGAGATGTTAGGATGATGAACAAAACTCAAGATGTTGATTTAGTGCATTCTTTTGAGTTTTAGTTTCATCAAAACACATAGATATGTGTTTTCCCATCATTGGGAAAGCTAATGTACAAGTCATGTGCATTATGCCCAAGGAACATGGTGGGATATTGGTTTTGAAAATGTTTTCAAAATGATTTTGGAAAACCTTGGTGAAGGCTATCTTTTGATAGTAATCACCATTGAATAGTTAGACACAAACTTGAAGAAAACACTAAAGTTTTTGGAAGTTTTCAAGTTTGTGTCAATCTTTGAAAATATGATGTATTTTCATAGAAAACTATTTTTCCTTGATAGTATATGCCCTAACTAATGTCTACACGAAATTTCATAATTTTTGGATTTTTGTAGAATTTTCTAGGGGTTTCTGAAGTTGACTGAAATGGAATTTCAGCAACTATCAGAGCTCCGATCGATCCATGGATCGATTGGAGTGCCTGAATCGATCCATGGATCGATTCAGAAGGCGATTCTCAGAAGCTCGCTGGATCGATCAACCGATCGATCCAGGTAGGCTGAATCGATCAGTGGATCGATTCAGCAAGGTTCAATCGATTGGAACCCAACTCCAATCGATCCAAGTTGCTGATTTTGGCTGGGAAAGCCTGATTTCAGCACTTTGAACCTATTTTAGTCAATGTAACCTTTCCAAACCCCTAAATATACATTTGTATACATAAGGAGGGTGTTTTCATGTGAAAACAAGGATGGATTGGTTAAGGAAGGCTAAGTTGAAGTTTAGGTTGAGGTTTGTTTCAAATTTTGAATATTTGAACCTCAAAACTTCTACAATTGAGTTTCCTAAAGATTTAGGGATTCCAAGTCATTGTTGGTGCAATGACAGAAGTTACCACCATGTCTTTAGGGGGAGGTACTCTTTAAAGACATGAAAAATTATGTTTCATAAACCTTGGAAGGTGGTTTACCTTCTGTTTAAAATATGCTCAAGGTTGAGCATGGGTTGAACTTGAATGAGGAGTGTATATCCTCATTGTTCAGTGATTTCATTGGATAATGCTCAAGGATGGGCATTTGCCTACATTGGGGGAGAATGTAGGGGTAAGAATAATGAAGGGTATGAGACCTTCAGTATTGAGTTGATCACAATGAGTGAAATTGTGATCACGATGAGTAACTCTTCAGGGGGAGAGTCTTCAACAAATGGAGTTGTTGAAGTGTGCCCAAAATTGGAGCATAGGTTGATGTGTGTCCAAAGACGGGTTGATGTGTTTTATGAGTAGGGGGTTGATGTGTGCCAATAGGGGGAGAATGAAAGGAAGTAAGTTAGGTTTTCATTACCTAGAGGGAGTTTGCCCTCTTAGGGGAGAATGAAAAGCTTAACTTATGTGTTCATTACCTAGTGGCATGAAGAAGAAGGCTATAGGATTAGCCTAACTTACATGTGGGATTGTAAGTGTTATTGTGGTATTGTCAAACATCAAAAAGGGGGAGATTGTTGGTGCAACATCCCTCAGGTCAAGGTTGACCTGGTTAACCAAGCTGAGTCTTGGTTTGGGTTTAGATGTTTGACAATAAGATATTGATCGAAGAAGAGTCAAGTAGGTCAAGGTTGACCGGATACTTGACTAGGAAGTCCTAGTGAGTGAAGCTAGGCAGAAGGAAATCCTAGTGAGTGAAGCTAGGTGGAAATCCTGGTGAGTGAAGCCAGGTGAAAGTCCTAGTGAGTGAAGCTAGGCAGAAGGAAGTCCTAGTGAGTGAAGCTAGGCAGATGGAAAACCCTAGTGAGTGAAGCTAGGTGAAAGTCCTGGTGAGTGAAGCCAGGTGAAAGTTCCTAGTGAGTGAAGCTAGGCAGAAGGAAATCCTAGTGAGTGAAGCTAGGCAGAAGGAAATCCTGGTGAGTGAAGCCAGGTGAAAGTCCTAGTGAGTGAAGCTAGGCAGATGGAAAACCCTAGTGAGTGAAGCTAGGTGAAAGCCCTGGTGAGTGAAGCCAGGCAAGGGAAAATCCAGATGGATCAAGGATGATCGGACATCTGGTGTTGGGAAGTCTAAGTAGGTCAAAGGATTGACTGGATACTTGGAACGAGGAAATCCAGATGGGTCAAGGTTGACCAGACATCTGGTGGAAGTCCAAGTAGGTCAAGGGAGTGACCGGATACTTGGCACGAATAGAAAAGTCCAAGTGGGTCAAAGGGATTGACCGGACACTTGGTGGGGAGTTCTGGCAGGTCAAGGGAGTGACCAGATGCTAGGTATGATGTACCAACAGGTCAAGGTTGACCGGATGTTGGTTTGAGAGGTTTGGGACTTGGTTTTGGGCAAAATCAAGTCGGATCGATCCGTGGATCGATTCAGATGTGGATCGATCGGTGGATCGATCCGATTCTTCCAGTGACAGAAGCTCGGATCGATCCGTGGATCGATCGAGGTCTCGATCGATCAGCCGATCGATGGGACGATCTGCTTCGCGCGATAGCGCCGGATCGATCCGTGGATCGATCCAGCGCTTCTCGAGCAGGCGCTCGGATCGATCCGTGGATCGATCCAAAGCCTCCCGATCGATTCGAACATTCGAATCGATCCGACCGTTGCGTCGGGTTTAAAGCCGCAGGCGAGCGTGGTCTTCGGCAATGCTTTTACAATCTCTTCTCAGATTCATTCCAGCTCCTCCACAGCTCTCTACAAGCACGTGATCGCCAGTTCTTGAAGGTTCTTGGAGGCTTTCCAAGTCAAGAGGCGGATCTATTGCAAGAGGAAGAAGTTAGGGTTAGGGTTTTTACTGCACATCTTGTAAGCTTTTGCTTAACTTGTATTTCCCTTTCTTCTTCTTGTATTGAGAGTGTTGTAGGGCTTCTCCGCCTTTGGTAGTTACCATAAAGGAGTGTTATTCATAGTGGAGGGTGTGTGCGTTGGTGTGGATCCTTGGATTAGTCACCTCTTGTGAGGTGGATACCAAGTAAAATCCTAGTGTTAGCGTTTTGTGTTTGTTTCTGTATTTTCCGCTGCGCATTCTTGAAGAAACAAGCAACGCCAAGCAACGCCAAGCAACGAAGCGCACCGAGCGAACGCGACGAGCTATTCCCCCCCCCCCCCCCCTCTAGCTACTTTTGGTCCTAACAGGTATTGGTTCTGTTGTTACAACTTGCTTGTCTCTTCCTGATGCCTATTATATTCCTAGTCTTACACTTAATCTTATTTTTATTAGTCAATTGTCTAAGTCTGGATATTTAATCTCTTTTTTTTTTGTCCAATTGTTATGTGCAGGACTCGTGATCTCAGAAGGTGATTGGGATAAGTTGTAGGCAAGGGGAACTCTATGTCTTGGATAAGATTCAAGTACTAGATGTTGCAGCTTCTAATGTCGATTTCTCATTTTTCTTATTGAGTCGTTCTTCTTATAATTTTTATTTGTGGCATACTTATATAGGTCATGTTCCAGCCTTTCGTTTACAATTTTTAGCTTTGTTTGGAGTATTAAGAACTTTAAAAAGTCATAATATTTCAGATTGTAGTGGTTGTAAACTGGTAAAATTTTTTGCATTACCTTTTAATAAAAGTCTATATTTTTCTCCTAATCCTTTTGATTTTGTTCATTCTGATGTATGAGGGTCTTCTCCTGTTACTACAAAGGGGTGATCAAGATATTATGTTTCTTTTATTGATGATTGCACTCGCTATACTTGGATTTATCTTACCATTTTCAATAACTTTAAAACTCTTGTCAAAACTCAACATTCAGCAGTTATCAAGTGTTTTTATTATGATTTGGGGGAAGAATATATTGGTGCGGGAAGCATCTGATGATCGAACCTGTATTTTGATTATGTCAAAGGGTTCAAAGTTAGGTTGTCTTGTTATCTAATGTGTTTGAATGAGTTTGCAGAAAAGTCCTAAGTGTACTTAGGTAAAAATCCTAGCTACGATTAGGCAAGTGGAAAATCCTAGGGGTGGTAGCCTTAGGTCCTAGGGGGTGGTAACCCTAGGCGAAAAGTCTTGGCGGGTCGAGGGCTTGGGGCAAAAGTCCTAGAGTCAAGGACTCTAGGTGGAAAGTCCTAGTGTCACGAACCAGGTGAAAAGACTGGGCGGGTCGTGGAACGGACGTCCAGCAGAAAGTCCTGGAGGCTCAGGCACTGAGCAAAAGTTCAGTCAGTCTGGAGGACCGGTCTGACAATAGGTATTCTCTCCTGAGTGGAGTAGGTGAGGGCGTATTCCCCGATGAGGGAATAGTAGGCGTCGATTCGACCTAGGGTTTCCGATCGGGAATTCGAAGTCAGAACCGGATAGTCCGGTGATTGTCAAATTTTTATGTTTAACTTATTTTGTTGTGCTAAACTCTGTCTTGTAGGATGCGTTTTGTATTTTGGACTAACCCATCTTGCAAGGGGTTGAAAAAGAAGCAAAAGCCTCAGATGAATAGTCATGAGGCGCCCTCCATGGAGCTTGGAGGCGCCTCAGGTTACTGGTTGATGACCTCCGTGTAGTAGGGCAGAGGGCACCCTCATGGAGCTTGAGGGCGCCGTCTATGGAGCTGAGGGCACCCTCCATGCGGTTGGAGGTGCCCTCAGGCGGATAAGCTACGAAGTGGTTAGAGCTCATCCACGCTGCGGATTCGGTGCGGATGAGGGCTCCCTCCATGGTGTTAGAGGCGCCCTCAATGGGCTTTATAAGCCTATCTCAAGCATCAGTAAAGGGGGCAACACAATTTGACAACCCTTCTTCCGTGTGCTGCTCAAAGATCGATCCAGCGAAGCAACAACAAGTCTCCGATAACCAGAAGCTTCAAAGATTACTGTTTTCGTTGTCGATATAATTGCATTACTGTTTAATATTGTAAATCTAAACTGTAATATTTCCAGATTGATAGTGATTGTCCAAAGTAAACACTCAACGAGCGTGAGCCTTGGAGTAGGAGTCGTCCCAGGCTCCAAACCAAGTACAAAACTTGGAGTTTGCGTGTTTGCATTATTGTTTACTTTTCTGCTACGTTTGCTAGAAAGTTTTCCGAAACGTAAGTAAAAGCCACGAGCGCTATTCACCCCCCCTCTAGCCCTTTCAATCCAACAGAGTATACTTCCAATAATTTTTCTCCTTTACTTGCATCGGAAGGTACTATACATCATGTTGGTGCAATATCCCCTGGGTCAAGGTTGACCAGGCTGACTAGGCTTGAGGTGACTCAAGCCTAAGTCTGGATGTTCGAGTTTCGATATTTAACAATACATGAAGACTAACAATACATGGAGATTGCAGGTGCAATCATCTGATTGGAGAGATTGCTAGTGCATTTCCCTTCTGGGTAGGGTTTGACTAGTTTGATATAAAGAAGAGTCAAGAAGGTCAAGGCTGACCGGATACTTGACTGAGAAAGTCCTAACTAGAGGTTAGGCAGATGGGAAGTCCTGATGAGTGAAACCAGGTGAAAATCCTAGTAAGTGAAGTTAGGTGAAAGTCCTGGTGAGTGAAGCCAGGTGAAAATCCTATGAGTGAAGCTAGGTGAAAGTCTGGGTGAGTGAAGCCAGGCAGGTGAATGTCCCGGTGAGTGAAGCCGGGAAGTGGGAAATCCTAGTGAGTGAAGCCAGGTGAAAATCCTAGTGAGTGAAGCTAGGTGAAAGTCCTGGTGAGTGAAGCCAAACACGTAGAAAATCCAGGTGGGTCAAGGTGGACTAGACACCTGGTGTTGGGAAGTTCAAGTGGATCAAAGTTAATCGGACACTTGACACGAGGAAAAAAGTCCAAGTGGGTCAAAGGGATTGACCGGACACTTAGTGAAGGAGTCATAGCAGGTCAAGATTGATCGGATGTTAGGCATGAGGTTCCAACAGGTCACGGTTGACCGGATGTTGGATTTTGGTACCTTGGACTTGAGTTTAGACAAGTCAAAGGTGGGGCAATCGATCAATCGATCGATTGAATCGTAGTCCAATCATTAGTTGATCGATTGGATGTGTACCGCAAAGAAGGTTTGGCCCAATCAATCGGGTGATCAATTTGGAACAAATGTCGTGAGCACAGAACCTCTCTCAATCGATCGATTGGGCATCTCTAATCGATCGGTTGATCGATTGGGGATTGGATTTCTCACGCGCAGACGCAAGAAATGATGGATCGATTGGTCGATCAATTCAGTCATTTCCAGAGAGCATAGAGGCACTCTGAATCGATCGACCGATCGATTCAAAGCCTCCCCAATCGATTGAGAGTCATTCAATCCATTGGGATCCGACCGTTGCGCAGCTTTAAAGCCGTTGCGAGCGATTTCTTCCACACGGCTTTGAGCGCTTCTTCCCTGATCTTCACAATCTATTCTCCACTGAGCTCACCGGCACACACCAGATCTTGGAGGCTTAGAGAGGAGTGTTGTTGCACTTCCAAGCAAGTTAAGAGGTGTATTCGAGCAAGAAGAAAAGCAAGCTAGGGTTTATGCCGTGTAAATCTTGTAAGATTTGATATTGTATTAGCTTGTATTTTGTTCTTCTTGTATATCTTTGTGTGTGATCTTGTACAAGGCTTCTCCGCCTCCAGTAGTTACCGTAAAGGAGTGTTTTCATAGTAGATGAGTGATGAGGGCCGGATCCTTGGATTAGTCACCTCTTCTTAAGGTGGATACCAAGTAAATCCTTAGTGTTAGCATTACGAGTGTGTTTCTTGTTGTTTATTCTACTGCATATCATCAAAGAAGCACATCAACAAGCGCGAAGAGCTATTCACCCCCTCCCCCTCCCCCCTCCTCTAGCATATTTCAACCCTAACACATTAAACATTGTGTCAAGAGACACCTGAACAGAATGGGGGTTGCAGAGAGAAAACATAGACATCTTGTTGAGACAGCCTGTTCATTCTTATTGTCTACAGATGTTCCTAGTATTTTTTACGGAGAAGCAGTTCTTACTACTACTCATGTAATTAATAGGATTCAAACTTCTCACAATTCAGATTTGTCTCCTTTTCAAAAACTATATAGTTATGCTCCTGATTATTCCTCTTTATATGTTTTTGGTTATACTTGTTTTGTTCTCCAACCACACGTTGAGCATGATAAGTTGTCCTCCAAGTCTGCTTTATGTGTCTTCCTTGGTTATAGTGTTGGTCAAAAGGAATATCGTTGTTTTGATCTAGTTAGTAAAAAATTACATGTCTCTCGTCATATTATGTTTTTTGAGCATATTTCTTTCTTCTTCATACCTCTTCTATCACATGACATGATTCATGCAGATCTTATTCGCATTGATTCCTTCAGTACCGACACCGACGAAGCCTCTCCCATGGCTACTCTTCCACATGATAGCTTCACTGAATCTAGTATTCTCGAGACATCTGCTCCACCTCCAGCTCCACCTCCCCCTCCTAAGATTGTTCCTTCACCTCCAGATATTGCGAGCAATCCTATTTGTTGGCCTACACGTCCTTGTAAGTCTACTAAACTACCTGGTTTTATTTATTCTTGTTATTTTACTTCCTTTGCCTCTTTTGTTGCCTCTATTCATCATCTTTCTGAGTTATTGTCCTATAGAGAAGCTATTGGTAATCCTCTTTAGCAGAATTCTATGGACGAGAAATTAACGCTCTACATCATACTCATACTTGGGATTTGGTACCTCTACCACTAGGGAAATGTGTCATTGGTTCTCGTTAAGTCTATAAAATTAAAACTAAATCTGATGGTTCTGTCGAATGATACAAAGCTCATCTTGTTGCTAAAAGTTAATCTCAAGAGTATAACATAGATTATGAGAAAACTTTTGCCCCTGTTGCTAAAATGACCACTATTCGTATGTTAATTGTTGTTGCCTCTATTCGTTAATGGAAGATATCTCAGATGGATGCCAAAAATACTTTCTTGAATGACGATCTTCAAGAAGAAGTGTATATAGTGCCTCCTTCTGGAGTTGCTCACCGATCTGGTGAAGTTTGCAGGCTTCGCAAAGCTCTCTATGGACTCAAACAAGCACCACATGCTTGGTTTGCCAAGTTCTCTATGGTGGTTACCTCGCTTGAATTTCATCCTAGTAATCATTATTCAACTTTATTTGTCAAGTGCACACGTGCAGGTTGTATAATTTTATCTTTATATGTGGATGACATGCTAATTATTGGTGATAATTTTGATGGAATTGAGTCTTTGAAGTTTGAATTAGCTCGTTGTTTTACTATGAAAGACTTGGGTTTACTGAGCTATTTTCTGGGGATTGAGATTGTCTCTTCACTTGAAGGTTATCTCTTGTCTCAGTCAAAGTACATAGCTGATCTATTTGAGCGTGCATGTCTCACTGACAACAGGGTAGTTGATACTCCCCTTGAGACTAATGCTAAGTACTCTCCATCAGATGGTTCTACTTTGCCAGATCCTAACCTCTACCGTACTTTTGTGGGAAGTTTGGTTTATCTCACTATGACTCATCCTGATATTGCGTATGTTGTACATGTGGTTAGTTAGTTTGTCATTACACCGACCACAGTTTATTGGGCTGCTATTCTTCGCATTCTTTAGTATTTTCGGGAAACTCAGTTTCAGAGTCTCTTATTCCCTTCTACTTCCTTATTAAAGGTTTGTGTATACTCTGATGCTGATTGGGCGGGTGACCTTATGGATCGTAAGTCGACCATTGGCTTCTGTATTTTTCTTGGAGATTCTCTTATCTCTTGGAAAAATAAGAAGCAAGATGTTATCTCGAGATCCTCCACAGAAGCTGAGTATCGTGTCATGGCTACCACTACTTGTGAGATTGCTTGGCTACATTGTTTACTTGCAGATATGAGAATTTTTCTTCAGAAACTTACTGCTCTTCATTGTGATAATCAGAGTGTCATTCAGATTGCGCGTAATACAATTTTTCATGAGAGAACAAAACATATTGAGATAGATTGTCATTTCACTCATCAACATCTATATATTGACACTATCACATTGTCTTTTATTCCTTCTTCACTACAGATAGCTGATATGCTTACCAAGGCTCATTCCGCTTTGCACTTCCAATTTTTATCTGACAAACTCTCAATGCTTCTGGCTATAGCATCGTGAGTTTGAGGGGGAATGTTAGATTATATAATTAAAATTATTTGTTTATAGCAGGGTAATTTAGTCTTTTACCTTTTCAATTTAAGGTTTAGGTTTTTTGATAATTAACTATATAAGACTTTGTACTCTTTATTTTCTTACAACTTTTTTTGGATTCATCAATAAAGATAGCTACTTTTTCTTGGCATCAATTTCTACAATCTAAATCGCGTAGCCTCATGTGGGTTCATTTCCTATTTTACCTTTCCCAAAAATAAAAAATGTCGCATGAATATGAAGCAAAGACCACTTTGAACCATGCTTGCATCTTCTCGGAGAAAGTGAGATGACCTACGAATGGTGCAGTTTATTTTTCAATGAATGTAGATCTTTTGCTTTACGAAAAAATCAAATGGAGAGAAGCTGACAAACGTGGATCGGCGTCGAATATTTTTTAATGAACAATGCAGCTTATTGAAAGAGAAAACGGGGAATGGAGCATAGGTAAAAATCATCGCTTCGGTAGAGTTTCATATCCGACAACCTTTCAGGTAGAGTTTCATATCCGACAAACTTTTCAGCTTATTGTATGTGAGCTTTTTCTCTTGCGAACAGTACAATTTATGTCTCTGATGGAGTGTAAATAGACTTACTCAAGAGTAGAGAGAATATCAACAATAATATGAATAATCAATAATAATAAATACTCAATTAAATACCTTTAAATAGATAATATAATTGTAGCATTATTTCACATACACCTAATGTTATTTGAAGAGGTGAGACTTCTTCTAATTTAGCTCTTGTTTTATTAATATGAGAATAAGTAGATCTCAACTTGCTTATTCTTAATCCTATGATGCTGGTTGGTCGTTGAATAGGGACATGGTCAAGAAATCAAACATATGTCATAAATAAATCATTGGATGATATTAGCTATTTATATAAGCAAATAACTACATAACTTATAGCAAGTACACCAACAAATCTCTTTATATACGACATCGCGACGATATGGCTAGGACTCTTTGCGGCAAACACTTCTCCAAATATCAAGAGTTGAGGTGTTATATAATTATATATTATCTCAACCCAATTATAATTTCCTAGGTTGTCGATATTATCGACAATATCTATAATTCCTATAGGTAGTTTATAAGTAGTAGAAGTAAATAAAATAGAAAAAAATATATAAAATATAAAATTTATAAAATGACCTAACATCCTCATATAATTTCACGTGGAAATAATATTTCTTCAATATGTGTTCCAATCTAGATCTTTTTAACTTTCTTGTAAAATATCTTTTATACAATTCTCAAAAAATAACATTAGAATATATCTTTACATGCATGCCTCTATTTAGGATTCCAAGCAATAGTGTTACATCTTTGATTGTGAATGTCACACCTACATTGAAAAATTCAAAAATTGTCTTCTGAATCTAGTTCTCAAAGATATTAACTAGTAATTTACTAAGTGAAATTTTTGGTATGCTAAGGAAAGACATAAAGGGGCTATTGATTATAATGCTAATGTGTTTTTTTTTATTGAGTTTCACTCCTGAATGCCCTTTTCCCTTATCCTTACCCATTGGGAAAGTTTGATAAAAGAATTTTACAAAATGACCTAATTTACTCCTGCAATCTGACTTATGCTTAATATGTGGGGTTTTTTTTACGGTTGTTGGTGTATATGTTTACATTTCCTATTATATACAAATAAAATATTCAAGTTTTCTAAATAGTCAATCAAGTAACATGGCTTTCATCAAACTAAGTTAAACTATTTAGAAAATTAGTACCACTCTATTAGACAATTTTTTAATGGTAAAAAGTAGGACACAAAAGTAAAAAATAAATTATATTTTTTAACTAATTTATCTAGATATAATTAACAAACTCGAATACAAACTAAATATGACAACTAGTAGTTCTAGTAATTGATTGTACAGATTGAATCATTTGTAAACATTATTCTTAATTGATGATGATATAGGAAATGAGGAAAGTAATTAAAAATATGAGAACATGTCCACATTATCTATTATTTTTAATGGAAAAGTCCATTATACCCTTGGGTTATTTCCTTTTATAAAAGGTACGTCCAATAAAGATAATTCAAGAGAGAAAAAAATAAAGATAAGTGAAGGAGAACATATGAGACGATGAAATTTGATTCGTGGAATTATGGAGAGCTTTCTGATCCTGTGATCGTTCTTCTGATAACGAGTCTTGTCGTCGTCGATTACAGATCTACGGAAGATCATTGTAAATTTTTACCATATTAATTCATTTTAATTCATACATTTAAAATTATCAACAATGATATTAGAGCTCGCTGTTAATTCTAAATGCTTGCATGAAACTATCTGTGCCTCTTTGCTGCCTTTGATGATTGTGAACTTGTTGCAATCTACTATCGTCTCAAGGTAATAGACGTTGTGAACCATGGCCAGCGCGGCCATGCATCGTTCTTTTGCTCCTAAAGTCGGGAATGTATCACAACAGAGGGATGCGTTCTCTCCGTTTATCGCAAGCAAGGCTAGCAATCGACTTTTGTGGCTGGAGAGCGTCGGCGACAGAATCAAGATGCCGACAGAGGCATTCCATTGCCGACGATGGTGTCTCGGATGGCCGGCAAAGTAGGCGCCTGTGACCTCGTCGTGCCAAAAGCTAGCGACTGGATTCCGATGCTAGAAAGGACTGGCAACCACCTCAGTAGGCCGGAGATTGGCCTCCGTGGCCGGCGACCGTGTCTGTCGCAGTTGCGTGGTTGAACAGTTGAGGCGGCGTGGGAGGCATGGTGGCGTGCAGCGAAGAAAACGGACGCAGTGAACATGAAGCACAGTGTTCGTGAGAAAATATTTTTTTTAAAAAAAACCCATTTCATTAATTTTACTTACTGCATGCATGTAAAAAAAAATAATATGTTTTTTACTTAATTAAAGCCTATATATTTTTTCTGTCAACTAATACTTATGTAGCATTATTTTTTTCAATAATTAATTGAAAAATGGGTTTAATTAATGGACTAGATTAGTTTTGGTCCATTTAGACCCGGTTCAGGTTTAAATTATTAGTTGATTCAACTGAATCAATTTGATCCAAACTCGAATCAATTTGGGTTGATTAATTGGGTTTGGACCAAATATGATCAAATGATCAGATTTGTTCTATTGGGTGAGATTTGATAAATTGATTAGATTTGTTCTAATTGGTCAGACTTAAACCAATGGACATTGATTTGATCAAACGGACCTGAGTTTGAACAATAAGTCTGAAATTGACTGAAATAGACTTAAATTATAAAATAACAGAACATAGGTACAGAAAATCCTTATCCAATTAGATTAGTTCTAATTGTGGATAATGAACCAAACTTAGGATCTGAATTCCTAATCAATCGATCTAATGGATCAGTCGACTTAAACTCCTGAAAATCGAGAAGATTTATTTTTCTTGATTGATTATGTTGGTACTATGCCTATATAAATTTAATTAAGCCGATTTTGTACTGGTTAGTTGATTTTGTACCGACTTATTTAATTTCAATTTTTCAGATGGCACGGACGATTACCACATTGACTCGTCACGAAGTGCGATGAAATCAACTCAGGGAGGAAATTCAGGAGATAGAGTATAACTCTACTTATGGAGTCGACGGACACGATGAACGACTTGATTATCTATTTTGGAAACTTGAGCGAGAAGAGTTTCCAGTCCTGGACAGTTATAGGATTTGGGCTTTGATGTGTTCATTGCCAGAAAATCCTAGGATGATAGCAGACTATATTTGGGGGTGTCATCAAGGGCGTGTCATATATTCAGTATTATGTGAGGAACTGCTTCACCATATGATTGAAGAGGATCCGGAAGATTTCAAAGAGGACCCGGAAATGATCGAGGAGAATCTAGAAGAGGATCCAATAAAGAATCCTGGAACTGTCCTGCCTGATATTATACCAAATGAGTCCAGGCTGAAAGGGATAATGTTGGCCACTACACTAAGGTCTGTCCTAGTGGGAGTGGTAGTAGCCTATCTAGTTTACTAGAGTTCTGTTATTATTATTTTTATTATGTGTGAATAATTTTAGTCCATTTCATTCATGTCAGTCGATTATATGTTAACAATATGTAGCATAATTTTATATTAATGATATGTTCATTTATTTATATTGTTTACTCGACATGATGCATGATTAGTTCATGATATATTAAATGATTAGTTCATTTAATTAAATAAATCATGATATATTAAATTATTAGTTCATTTAATTAAAGAATTCATGATATTATAAATGATTAGTTCATTTGTTGGGATATGTGCAATAGAATTGATTAATATTGATTTGATTGGGTATACGAATGATGAGTGAAAGCATGATTGTCACTTGATTTTGTAAACCAACTCAAATTAATATTGAATCAATCATAAATTGCATGCATATGATTTACACTGAATACTAAATAATGTGTTTATTTATGATAGATTATGACAACCAAAAATATTAGAGCTGAACTCAACAAGGGTGAAAAACTTAATGGGGATAACATAAGATCTGGCACCTCAGGATACAGTATGTACTTGAGGTACAAGAAGTCCTGGAGGTTGTAAATCAGGTTATGATAGAACCTGTAGATGGTCCTACTACACAACACAGACAAGATCTTGATGCCTATAAGGCATGGAAGAAAAAGGACTCCACTACAAAGGGCATATTGATTAGTTCAATGGTAGACGACCTAGCTTTTGAGTATGAGTCATATCTTTTAGCTCATGCAGTCTGGGTAGCCCTTAAAGAAAAATACAGTGGAGTAAGTCTGAGCAAGCTTCGACAATTGACAATCAAGTTTGACAGTTACAAGAAACATCCGAATATATCAATGGTTCAACACCTCAAGGAGATGTCGAACATGATTTATGAACTTAAAACTGTTGGTCATGAGTTGACCGATGAACAATAGGTTCAAGCAGTTATTCGTTCACTTCCAGATTCTTAGGAGACCATGAAGCAGATCCTAACTCACAGTGAGAGTATTAAGACTTTAACTGACGTCTCACGCCATATAGAATTGGAGGCGGAGAGAGTTGAATCTGCAAGGATTTCTGGACAAGCCTATGTGGCTGTATGTTCTGCTAGATCATCTAGATCCATGAAAAAGAAATGGTTCAAGAAAGGGAAGGGAAAGAAGAGGGAAGCTGCTGCTATGAGACAGGGCTCAATCAAGAAGATAGTAAAGAAGATTGAAAAGAAACCTAAAAATAAGTTGACTTGTTTTAACTGCGGCAAGAAGGGTCACTTCACTCGGGAGTGCACTAAGCTGAAAAAGGTAAATCCAAGTGTGTCTTATTTTCTTGAGCATTTTGTTGCTAGCTCAGTGCTGTTATTGTTGGTGCGGGAAGCATTCGACGATCGAACTTGAATTTTGATAATGGAAAAGGATCCAAAGTTAAGATTATTTGTGATCTAATGTGTTGAATGAGCTTGCAGGAAAAGTCCTAAGGTATCTTAGGTAAAAGTCTTAGCCACGGTCAGACAGACAGGAAAATCCTAGGGGGTGGTAACCCTAGGTGGAAAGCCTTAGCGGGTCGAGGTCTTCGGGCAAAAGTCCTAGAGTCGGATACCCTAAGTGAAAATTCTGGTGTCACGGATCGGGTGGAAAGTTTGGGCGGGTCGTGGAGCGAACGTCCAACAAAAAGACCTGAAGACTCAGGCGTTGAACAAAAGCCCAATTGATATGGAGGATCGAACTGGCAACAGGTATACTCTCCTGAGTGGAGTAGGTGAGGACGCGTCCCCCGCTGAGGGAACAGTAGATATCGGTTCAACCTAGGGTTTCCGGTCGGAAATCCAAAGTTAGAACCGGATAGTCCGGGGATTGTCAAATACTTCTGTTATCATGCTTATTATGTGCTAACTTTGTTTTGCATAATATGTTGTTGTTTTATGGACTAACGTAGCTTGCAGGACGAAGAAAGAGCTCAAATCCCTGAATGAACAGTGTCCAGGGTGCCTCCATGGAGCTTGGAGGCGCCTCAGATGCTTTGGAAGAAGGAGCGCGTGAAGTCAAGTTGGAGGCGCCCTCAAGGAGTGTTGAGGCACCTCGGATGGGCTTGAAGGCGCCCTCCATGGTATTAGAGGCGCCTTCAAGAGGATGAGCGGTGACTTCTTCAGCCCTTATCTTCGCTGCGGAATCAGCGGAGTTGAGGGTGCCCTCAAGGAGGTTGAAGGCGCCCTCAATGGGCTTTATAAGGAAGTCTGAAGTAGCAACATGATTAATTAAGTTCTAACCAATCTTTCTTCAACGCACTGCTAACGAGATGATCTGGCTAAGCTACAACCCCGACGACCCGAAGCTGCAAAATGTCAATTCTTTGTTGTCGGTATAGTTTTTTCAATACTGTTATTGTAATAATTCTTGTAATATTTGCATGATTATAGTTGTTGCCCAAAGTAAACGCTCAATGAGCGTAGGCCTTGGAGTAGGAGTTGCACAAGGCTCCGAACCAAGTAAATCTTGGTGTCTTTCTGTGTTCCTTTATTTATTATTCCGCTGCGTTATCCGATAAGTTTTCGGAATACGAAAAGTGAAAGCCACGAGCGCTATTCACCCCCCTCTAGCACATCTAGATCCAACAATTGGTATCAGAGCGGGGTCACTTCGATTTGGTGCAACCACCAATCGAGCATTTTTTCGTGGTGATTTTTAGTTTTTCAGAGTTGATCGGAATCGATATTATTGCCGCCTTCCGATCTATTTCTTTTTCGTAATCAAATTTTTTCTCGAAGTTGGTGCAACACCACTCGAGATTGCATGTTAGTTTTTCTTTTAACCCACACTACTAATCCAGGATCAAGTTCTGGGACAAGTTTCTTTTTTTTTTGTTTTCCTTGTGCAAGTTTCTATGGTTCTTCAACAAGGCTATAGTACAACCCGACCTCTGCTCTTCACCGGAGAGGACTTCAGCTACTGGAAGGGCCGAATGGAGTCATACCTTCAAACATATTTCGAAGTCTGGATGACCATCAAAACCGGTCTTGAACTCCCAACTAACGACAACGACAAACTGATATAATGCGAGAACTGGGATGCAACTCTGATAAAGAAGGTAGAAGCAAACGCCAAAGCAACCTGTACACTTCAGTGCGGCCTAACCAAGGAGGAGCTGAGTGCGGCCTAACCAAGGAGGAGCTGAACTGCGTCGACCCGTTCTCAAGCGCCAAAGAATTATGGCAAAAGCTGATCGAGTTGCACGAGGGCATGCCCGACATAAAGGTAAGTAAGCGTGACTTACTACTTAATAAATTATATAATATTAAAATACAGGAAGGTGAAATGGCTAGCCAGCTTCATGCTCATATACAAGATCTACTCAACGGACTCCATGCAATCGGACAAAAAGTGGAGAACCACGACATCCTAAGGTACGCCCTAAATGCCTTTCCGAGGAATACCTTGTGGGCATCCATGGTAGATGCTTACAAGGTATCTAAGGATCTATCTTTAATTAAACTAGATGAATTGTTTGCTAAATTTGAATTGCATGAACAAATTAATGCTCGATCGACCGAGAAGGGCATAACTTTGATTGCAGGTACAAGCAGAGCACACGAACCAAAAGCAAGACGTAGAACCGAACCGGAGTCAGAAGAAGAACCAGACTCGGACGATGACGACGACGAGATCACCGTCGAACTCGTCAATCTGGTAAGAAAGCTCTACAAAAAGAAGAAGAGCTTCAACAAGAAGGATATCAAGAAGGTAGTCCAATCCAACGAGGTCCAACCAAGTTCGAAGGTAAAGTTCAAAGTAACCTGCTATGACTGTAACCAAAAGGGGCATATCAAAGACAAATGTCCGAATCAAAATGATGCTAAGAAGCAAAGAAAGAAGAAAGCCCTGAAGGCAACTTGGGACGAGTCTTCATCAAAGAGTCCGATGAAGATCTTGAACATACGAGCTTCCTTGTACTGACGGCCTGGGACCAAATCAATGAATCCGGAAGCGAGAGCAAATCGGAAGCAGAATCAGAAAGAAGCCATGAATCCGTATCCGTTTCTGAAGGGCCTAACCCCGCTGTAATTACTTCTCGGTTGTATAATTTAGTTAATTATCTTAAGCGCAAATTAGCTAAATCCAACGTTCGGATCAAATCACTTCTAAAGGAGGTAACAACCCTTAAAGAAGTGACCGCCTCCGAATCCTTGACTGACTCTATTCAGACTGAAACCTCAACTCAAGTCCAAAAGCTTGAGGAAGAGAATTCCAGCTTGAAAACTCAAATCAAGGATTTAAATATCATGTTGGAACAGTTTATACTGGGTTCCAAAAATCTTGATTTGATTCTTGAAAAATAGAAGACCGTATACAATCGATCTGGAGTAGGATTTAAGACAAAAAGGAAATATCGTTCATATCTATCACTTATTAACAGACCAAATAGAAAGGTAGTCCAAGCATGGGTACCCAAGTCTAATTTGATTAATCAAGTTGGACTTGGATATTTTTGGGTCCCCAAGGATCAGATACATTACCTTGATAGACCATATCGAGGCTATGATCCAGGGGGAGCAAATAGAAAAACTATCTTTATAAATAAATAGAATTGTTTGATGATTGTTATTTTCTTTTCTTTATAATATGCATGCTTAGATTATGATAGATTAAGTGTTGGTGCAATATTCTCCAGGTCAAGGTTGACCAAGTTGACTGAGCTTGGACTGAGTCAAGCTCGAGTCTTGATATTTGGGTTTCGATGTTTGACAATATATGTAAACAACACATGGAGATTGCAGGTACAATTGTTCATGTGGGGAGATTGTGAAGAAGAGTCAAGTAGGTCAAGGTTGACTGGATACTTGACTGGAAAGTCCTGGTGAGTGAAGCCAGGCAGAAGGGAAGTCCTGGTGATGAAACTAGGCAGATTGGAAGTCCTGGTGAGTGAAGCCAGGCAGATTGAAAGTCCTGGTGAGTGAAGCTAGGCAGATTGGAAGTCCTGGTGAGTGAAGCCAGGTAGATTGAAAGTCCTGATGAGTGAAGCCAGACAATTAAGAAAAGTCCAAGTAGGTCAAAGTTTTGACCGGATACTTGGCACGAGGAAATTCAGGTGGATCAAGGTTGATCGGACACCTGGTGGTGAAAGTCCAAGTAGGTCAAAGGGATTGACTGGATACTTGGCACGAGGAGGAAAAGTCCAAGTAGGTCAAAGGGATTGACCGGATACTTGACACGAAGAAAAGTCCAAGTGGGTCAAAGGGATTGACCGGACACTTGGTGAGAGAGTTCTAGCAGGTCAAGGGTGATCGGATGCTAGGCATGATGTACCAACAAGTCATAGGTGACCGGATGTTAGTTTAGGGGGCTTTGGACTTGATTTTGGGCAAAATCAAGGAGCTGGATCGATCAGCCGATCGATTGGCTCATGCCAAATCGATCGACCGATCGATTGGGTGAGTCCCCGCGACAAGCTTCCTCCCAATCGATCGGTGGATCGATTGGGAGAGGCTCGTAATCGCACAGAACAGTGCTGGATCGATCAGTCGATCGATCCAGAGCTCCCAATCGACCGGGCGATCGATTGGGAGGTGCGATTCTGCGCAATAAGCCCTGGATCGATAGGTGAATCGATCCAGGCATTTCCCGAGAGCACAGAGGTGCTCTGGATCGATCAACCGATCGATCCAAAGCCTCCCCGATCGATTGGGACCAATCTAATCGATCGGGATCCGACCGTTGGCGCTGGATAAAGCCGTTGGCGTGCGATTCCTTCGCCATTGCTCGCACTGTTCACTCCCGATCTACACAGCGATCTTCGAGGGTTCTTCTCCAGAGCTCACCGCCAGTTCTTGAAGCTTCTTGGAGCAGCGTTTCCAAGGTCAAGAGGCATCCCAAGCAAGAGGAAGAAGCTAGCTAGGGTTTATTGTACACAATCTTGTAAGATTTACTTGTATTTGCTTCTTCTTCTCTTCTTGTTTGTTGTGTGAGTTTGTAAAGGCTTCTCCGCCTTCGGTAGTTACCATAAAGGAGTGTTTTCATAGTGGAGAGTGCTCGTGTGTGTGGATCTTTGGATTAGTCACCTCATCTTGAGGTGAATACCAAGTAAATCCTTTGTGTTAGCGTTGTATGTTCTGTTTCTTGTATTTCCGCTGCATATCATTGAAGAAACAAGCAACGAAGAGCACGAGGAGCGCGACGAGTTATTCATGTTGATACAGTCTGACCTGGCTGTTGTTTTGATGTTGACACGGATTTAAGTTTGTATTAGATGTTAATTAAACTCGGTTTGATTAATGATCAAGGTTGATCAAGTGGAAGGGAAAAGTCCAAGTTGGAAACTTGGCACGCGAGGTCAGAGAGGGCTCGGTAGCTCGTTCTCCGGACTAGGTCAGAGAGGGCTCGGTAGCTCGTTCTCTGGACCGGACGAAGTCGGAGAGAGCTCGGTAGCTCGTTCTCCGGACTAGGTCAGAGAGGGCTCGGTAGCTCGTTCTCTGGACCTGACGAAGTCGGAGAGGGCTCGGTAGCTCGTTCTCCGGACTAGGTCAGAGAGGGCTCGGTAGCTCGTTCTCTGGACCAGAAGAAGTCGGAGAGGGCTCGGCAGCTCGTTCTCCGGACTAGGTCAGAGAGGGCTCGGGAGCTCGTTCTCTGGACCGAATTAGGTCAGAGAGAGACCTAAGTGGACATTCCATGGTACATTGGATCGGTTGGCAGACCGATCCAGTGATACATAAGACAGTGGATCGGTCGGCAGACCGATCCAGTTAAACTGTGAAACTGAGTTTCCATGGATCGGTGCACACTGAGTGTAATCTGATCGGTCTGCGGACTGATCAGGAAACACTCAGTAGCACACTGAGTGTAATCTGATCGGTCTGCGGACCGATCAGGAGATGCGATTGCGAAGAGAAGAAGGAAGGATCGGTCATGGAGACCGATCCAGCTGCGGCCTGATCGGTCTCCACGATCGATCAGGTAAGCTATGGACCGATCAGGATATGTCCTGATCGGTCCGTGGATCGGTCTGGTGACCGATCCACACACAATCAGTTTGTTCGATGTTTCTGCGATTCCTCCACTGCATCTGATTTGCCTGATATATGTGATATAACCCTATGTGCTGTTAGCTTTTGAGTTTGCAGGATCACAGGTATCATTCAGAGCTTAATTTCAAATTAAGTCCATAAGAGGAATACGACAAATGGCCTTTCTGCTGTAATTCGCGGCGCATGGTGCATTTGAGGCATCAACGGCTACTGGTGTGATCTGGCTACGATCCGCTTGACTCCTGGTGATTGGTTCGAGCTCAGAAGACACCAGTGAAGACTGTGATTTCATTGGTGTGAGTTCAGAGAACTAGTAAGGAGGAAGAGGGATTGGTTGCAGCGATGATTCTGTGCAGATTGACCACGATCCGTGACAGCGGGGACAGAGGCTTAAGAAGCAGTAAAAAGCGAGAGGAAAGAACAAGAAAGCAAGAAAGTGAAAAACGTTTTGTTGATCGTTGTGGTGTGCTAGGTTCTTGAGCTCTCGAGTGAGAAACTGTTGTCTGTGAAGTTCTCTGTTTCCACTGATCCTCGTGTGGTTGTAAGCTTCATTTCATTCTTCTGTGCCACCGAGCTCTGTAAGTCTTGTGCTTTAACATATATCTTTCTTGAGACCTTGTGGAGAGGTTACTCCACCGAGAAGGAGAGCTTCATTAGTCGGAGTCATCTGGGGTGTGATCTACCGAAGATCAAGGACTCGTCCACCTTACGGACACGCCGAGGAGTATGGGCAAGTTATCCCCGAACCTCGTAAATCAGTGTGTTAGTGTGCTTGTTTCCTTCTTGTTTTAGTTTTCTAATTCCGCTGTGCTAACAAGTTTTCTGTAGAAATTTTTGTTCAAGTTTTTAAGAGGCTATTCACCCCCCTCTAGCCATCTAAGATCCCAACAAGTGGTATCAGAGCCTGGTTCTCTTCATCTGGACTAACATTCCAAGGAGCAACAAGATGGCCATGAAGGAAGGATTCAACACCAACAGACCACCCTTCTTTGATAGAGCAGATTTTCAGTATTGGAAGAGCCGCATGGAGTATTACCTCAAGACTGATATCTCCATGTGGTTCTCGGTCAAGGAAGGATTCACACCACCGAAGGACGAAGAAGGTAAGGAACTCGATTCATCAAGGTGGTCTACTGAACAAACTCGTAAAGGGCAAGCCGATGCCAAGGCGGTAGTCACCTTACAATGTGGGATTGCCAAGGACCAACTCGTCAAGGTAGGTCCATTCTCGAGTGCAAAAGATTTATGGAACAAGCTTATCGAGCTCCAAGAAGGAACTCGAGATTCTCGGATAGCCAAGAGGGACCTATTCTTGAATCAACTCCAAAACCTCACCATGAGGGAAAATGAGACAGTAAGTGAGCTACATGGAAGATTCAAAAAGATCATAAATGGTCTCCATTCCGTGGATGAACGCGTGGAGAATCGCGATCTTGTAAGGTACGCTCTAAAAGCCTTTCCGAGGAGTGCCTTGTGGTCATCTATGGTAGATGCCTACAAGGTCTCTAAGGATCTTTCAATTGTAAAGTTAGATGAATTTTTTTGTGAAATGGAACTTCATGAACTTGCTAACAAAGGTCAAAAGGAGAGAGGTATAGCTTTGGTTGCAGGAGAAAAGAGCAAGGATGGGAGAAGAAAGAAAGAAAAGAAGAAGGAGAAAGAGATTCCTTCATCTTCATCCTCCTCCGAGTCCGATGATGAAGGTGGATCATCATGAAGCGAGATGGCAAATTTTGTGAGGAGGATCATGAGAAGAAGCAGGAGATACAAAGGTAAAACTGTAGATCAAAATATTGATAAGTCTAACATTACATGTTATGAGTGTAGCAAGAAAGGCCACTACCGGAGTGAGTGTCCAAAACTCAAGAAGGAGGAACGGGCCAAAAAGAAGGAGGAAAGAGCCAAGAAGAAGAAAGCTCTCAAGGCCACTTGGGATGAATCTTCCTCAAGCTCATCGGAGGAGGAAGAGAAGAAGGAGAAGAGTACTCGGCAATTGGCACTCATGGCAAGGGAGGAGTCCGAGTCCGAGAGTGATGACTCAAGCACTTCAGCCGCGGCTTCATCATCTTCGGATGATGAAGAGGTAACCTCTTCTCACTTAGAAAAATGTTATAAGACTATTACACATTTGTCTACCTTGCTTAAAAAATCAAAAACAGAAAATAAATCATTAAAAGAAGAAGTAGAAAACTTGAGAGCTCTTAGGGAAGATGAGGTTGATGACCTACATCTAGAGCTCCTTGAGGATGAGAACAAGGCCTTGAAGGGTGAGGTTGAGAAACTCAAGAAAATGCTTGAGAAATTCTCAACTAGCTCCAAGACATTAGACATGATTCTAAATGCCCAAAGGGCGGTCTACAACAAGGCTGGATTAGGATACCAACTTAAGGAGTCTAGCTTTATTTCTTTAGTGTCAAGAACCCAATTTCATAGATCGCATGTTTCTAGGGTTCATGAGACTAGGAAGAAGGTAACAAAGGCATGGGTGCCTAAGTCTTTCATTGTAGATGTATTAGGTCCCAAGATTTGGGTACCTAAAACATCTATCTTTCGTGTCTTGTAGGCATTGGTAAAGGGGGAGCGTCTATCAACTTGGTTTGTTGATAGTGGATGCTCCAAGCACATGACCGGGGACAAGTCACTATTTTCTACCATTCAAAACAAAAATAGAGGTAATGTGTCATTTGGTAATAATGGTAGTCTTAAGGTTATAGGAGTTGGAGACATTCATATATCCGAATGCCTCCAAATCAAGAATGTCCTTCTAGTCAAGGGGATGACTTTTAATCTCCTAAGTGTCAGTCAATTGTGTGATACGGGTTACACAATTGAATTTCATTCGAGTCAATGTCTAGTCAAAAACATTGACACACTTGACACGGTACTAGTAGGCACAAGGGTAGATAACATTTATCAAGTTTCTTTTAAAAGTGCTACTAATGCTCTTGCTAAGTGTTTCATGTCAAAAGAAGAAGAATCGTGGCTTTGGCATAGGAGGTTGGCTCATGTGAACATGAAGAATATCCGGAAGCTGGTCAACAAAGGTTTAGTGCGAGGCTTACCAAGCATCAAGTACCAAAAGACTAAATTGTGTGATGCATGTCAGAAGGGTAAGCAAACTAAAGCGCCTCATAAAGGTAAAAGCACTGTAAGTACAACTACTGCCTTAGACTTATTACATATGGATTTGTTTGATTGCAGTAGTGTTATTTCATTAAATGGAAGTAGATACTGTTTAGTGATTATTGATGACTTTACTAGGTTTACATGGACCTTCTTTTTGAAAACTAAGGATCAAACCATAGATATTTTTATTTCCTTTTGTAGAAGAACTGAAAATGAAAAATCAACAACAATTAAGACCATTAGAAGTGATCATGGTGGGGAATTTCAAAATCATAGGTTTTTAGAATTCTGTCAAGAAAAGAGATATAGGCATGAGTTCTCTACTCCAAGGACCCCACAGCAAAATGGGGTTGTGGAGAGAAAGAACCGAGTCTTACAAGAGGCTGCACGAAGCATGCTCAATGAGTACTCACTACCGAGCTACTTGTGGGCTGAAGCTGTGAATACAGCTTGCTATGTGCAAAACAGAACCCTGATACATAGGTTTTTAGGAAAGACTCCCCATGAACTTTGGTTTGGTAGACCCCCTACAATTAAACATCTTAGGGTGTTTGGTTGTAAGGTGTTTATTTTGAACACCAAGGATCATCTTGGAAAATTTTCGGCCAAGGCTGATGAAGGGATACTGGTCGGGTACTCGCTCACCAGCAAAGCCTATCGAGTCTACAACAATAGGACTAAATTGATTGAAGAGTCCTCTGATGTAGCTTTTGAAGAAATCCCTAACTTAAATGATCAATCAAGGGATGTAGGAGAAATTCAATTTGAACTTAGAAATCTAAGTTTGAATGATCAAAATGAAGAACGAGTCAAAGTTGACTCTGATGTTGATGAGCAAAGGCAACTAAGAACTCAATCTGATCCTTTGCCTGATATTGAGTCCTTGCCTGGGCCTAGTGAGACCATTCATGAGGCACCATCAACACCAAGACAATCTAGGATAGCCACTAGTCATCCCCAAGACCAAATTGTGGGAGACATCCAACAAGGGGTTAGGACTAGGTCATTCTTTAGAAATGAGTCTAATGAAGTCGCATTGATTTCAGAGATTGAACCAAAATTAGTTGATGAGGCATTGCACGATCCTGATTGGATCTTAGCTATGCAAGATGAGTTAGGTCAATTTGAAAGGAGCCAAGTGTGAGACTTAGTTCCTAGACCTAAGAAGACCACCATTATTGGAACTAAATGGGTCTTCAAAAATAAGTTAAACCAAAAGGGAGAAGTCGTAAGGAACAAGGCGAGACTTGTAGCCAAGGGCTATAGTCAAGTCGAAGGTCTCGATTATGATGAGACTTATGCTCCCGTGGCCCGATTAGAGTCCATTCGTTTGATGCTAGCTTTTGCTGCACATAGAGGTTTCAAGCTCTATCAAATGGATGTTAAATCTGCCTTCTTAAATGGCTTTATTAAAGAAGAGGTCTATGTTGAACAACCACCAGGGTTTGTGAATACCGAAGTTCCAAACCATGTGTACAAGCTCAAGAAAGCACTTTATGGGCTTAAACAAGCACCACGAGCTTGGTACGAAAGGTTGTCAACATACTTACTAGAAAAGAGTTTTGTGAGAGGCCAAATAAACCCAACACTATTTCTACGTAGAGATGGTGAAAACATTTTTGTAGCCCAAGTGTATGTCGATGACATAATTTGTGGCTCAAACAACAAGGGCTATTTGAATGAATTTATCACTCACATGGAAAGTGAGTTTGAGATGAGTCTAGTAGGAGAATTGACATTCTTCCTTGGACTTGAAATCAAACAAACTCGAGATGACATTTATGTTCATCAGACAAAATACACTCAAGAGATGCTCAAGAAATTCAACATGAGTGACTCTAAGGAAGTGTCCACTCCAATGACGACAAACACTCGTCTGGACAATGATGAGAGTGGAAAATCAGTTGATCTAACGCAATATAGAAGCATGATCGGTAGTCTTCTATATCTCACAGCTAGTCGACCGGACATACTCTTTGCTGTGGGCATGTGCGCTAGATATCAAGTCTGTGCCAAGGAATCTCATTTAATTGCAGTTAAGAGAATTCTGAGATACCTTAAAGGCATAATTAGAGTAGGTCTTTGGTACCCTCGTACTGAGTCTTTTGACTTGATAGGCTATACCGATTCTGATTATGCTGGATGCAAATTGGATCGGAAAAGCACTAGTGGGGGTTGCCAATTTTTAGGTTCATCATTAGTTAGTTGGTCAAGTCGGAAGCAACATTGTGTTGCTCTCTCCACGACCGAGGCTGAATACATTGCCATGGGAGAGAGTGTATCACAATTGTTGTGGATGATTCACACTCTAGAAGATTATGGACTTTCGTATAAGGGAGTGCAAGTGTTGTGTGACAACATTAGCACAATAAACCTAACGAAAAATCCAGTCCATCATTCAAGGACCAAACACATTGAAGTGCGTCATCACTTCATTAGAGATCACGTAGCTAGGGGAGACATTGCACTCACATATGTTGAGTCAAAGTCAAACTTAGCCGACATTTTCACAAAACCCCTTCCAGAAAATGAATTTAGTCATTTAAGGAGGGAATTGGGAATGTGTTTGGCTCAATAAGTCATTTTGACCACATCATGATCAATAAGGACAACTAAAACCACAAGAGAAATTGGGAAATTAATTTGGGTAACTTGGGAACATCTCACACAAACTATAAGGTTTAACAAAATATTTTTGTTTGCTAGAAATGGGGTGAGATGCTAGGATCAACCAAATTATTCAAAATGTATCATGCATCCCTTGAATAATTAGGTTGAAGAGACATAAATTGAGTATGGAGAAGGCCATTACATAATTCATGTGTATTTGGCTCCTAGATCTTACTCATATATTCCGACCAAGGAATCTTGGTTGGACTTTTGCCTAGAAATTATCTAATTATGGTTGATGGCTGATGTGTTGATTGATATTGTTGGTTGATTCATTTCATGACTTTGATTGATTGATAATAAGATAGGTTGTTAAAGGAAATAATAGCAACTTGGATATATTTTGACAAACTTGAAACTGATCATAGCAATCCTAAGTCTTAATTAATACCTTGGTTCGCCTTAGGTAATAGTTTTATAAGGTTTTCTGAGATTGGAATCCTAAGATTCTAAATGTCTGAGTTTTTGGTTTTAAAGTCTGAAACTTTCTGGCTCTAAACAAGCTCAGACCATAAGAGCTCACTTTTTGAATATACTTGTGGGTGTTGATTCTTAGGTTCTAGGTTATGAATTTGGGAGGTTCTGAATTCTTGAGTTCTGAACTTTTCAGAACTCTCGATAGACAACGGCTCAAAATTTCAGTTACTGAAATTGCTGAAATTTGAAATCACTGATTATCAGACACTGATCGGTCCAGGGACCGATCAGGATGATATCTGATCGGTCTCTACGACCGATCAGGTGAGTTCCCGATATCTGATCGGTCTGCAGACCAATCAGGGGTTCTGGCACGTATCACTAGTTACTGATCGATCTCTGATCGGTCCAGGGACCGATCAGGAGGTTCCCTGATCGGTCTCCACGACTGATCAGGAGGCTCTGGCACGTATCCGGTCGAGGGACCGATCAGGAGGTTCCCTGATCGGTCTCCACGACCGATCAGGAGGCTCTGGCACGCATCCATCTCTATTCGGTCCAGGGACCGATCAGGAGGCTCCCTGATCGGTCTCCGCGACCGATCAGGACACTCCCTGACCGATCAGGACGTTACCTGATCGGTCAGGATTTCTCCTGATCGGACAGCCGTTCGATCATTTCATCACTGTTTACCCATCAGTAAACCATTAAAAACTTCTCGATCTCTTCTTTTCCTCTTTCACGCGGAACCCTAGCCGACTTCTTCCCTCACCTCACTCCTTCTCTTCTCGTTGCACGCGGACCTCTAGCCGAACCCTAGCTGACGCTCTAGCCCTCCGAAACTCTAGCCAAAAGTTCAATGGCACCAAGGTAACTTTCTACCTCTCTAGAACTTTGGCAGTTCGGTTTCTTTTCTCACCATATATGTTTTTTTTTTGTGCTGGTGGCTCCGGTGCTCACTCATTGCCTCATTTTACCACTTTGTTAACCCTTAGAAAGAAAGTAGGGGGTGAAGGGACCTCTAAATCTAAGTCACCTGAGAAATCCAAGTCCCAGGCACCCTCCCGACCTCAACCTTCCTCTTCTTCAAGATTCTCGAACCGCCAGTTTGAGCAAGCATTTCAACAGAGGACATTCAAGCTGCTTCCATGTCGATCTGTGGATTGAAAGTACATGGATGAATTTTGTCCCTCTGTATCCGAAACCCTAGCCTATTTTAAACTTGACTCGGTAGTCTACTTAGAAAGGGACATCAACCTTGACCTAGTTTCTGAGTTCTATAACAATCTTCATCAGAACAGTGATGGTGTTTATAAAACCCGAGTCGCTAAAAGAACTATCGATTTCTCCATCAGAGAATTTTTTGGGTATCTAGGTTGTCGTATGTGTTCAGGAGATCCTTTTCCTATTTATCCTGATTTACCAGAGTCATTACCTCCTCCACTTGATGTATCACCTGACTCTATCTATGAGTATTTCTTTGGACACCCTAGACCTGATGGACTAGATGAGCTAGATGTTGACTTCCCTACTTTTGCAGCCTTGAGATTATCTCCTCAAGACTACATTCTTTTTAAGATTGTCACGAACTGCCTTCTACCTATCACATCTAAACCATTATCTGAGATCCGATCATATCATTGTCTTATGCTTTATGGTTTACGTCGGCGTCTCGATTTTGATATTATGTCGAGCATCTACTCTTCGATCATTTCATATTCTCAGCCTAGCAGCTCCACTGTTTATATGCCTTATGGGCATATAATTACAGATTGGCTCGAGACCCATCAGATTGATGTCTCTAAGGGTAGAACAGTCAAGATGGTCAGACAGGATTGCAGACTTGGGAAGCGGGCATTTTCCAAGTCTGGAATAATAGGACAAAATGGGGACGTTCGGTGGAAGGATGGGAGGGCTCTAGGTGAGTTGCCACGGGGACCTCCACGACAGGTTGCTCCTGTTGCTGCTCCTCCTGCTGCTGACAATGGAGAGGTCGATCCTGATCTGCGCTGACAGATCGCCGAGCTGGAGAGTCGCTTTGATCGACACGATGAGCTACTGGCTGCTGAGCTCCATGGACTGCGTGTTCGGATCGACCAGCGCTACGATGACTTGTGCAGTCAGCAGCTGGTGACGCAGCAGCTACTTCTGGGCTGGATGGCCAACTACCCACCTCTGCAACGTTTCTCGGGCCATCCACCTTCGAGCTCCAGCATGCCGCCGCAGGATTACGTGCCTCCCACAGATGATGATGATGCTCCTCATGTTGAGGACATTGATTGATACATTCTGTTTGACTGTCTGTATTTTGGATGCTATTCTGTTGGATATTTTTGTATGACCTGGATTTTTGCGTTTCTCATCTATTTATGCTGCTCATTTTCCTGTTTTTCTTTATGTGTCATTTTCTATTGACTATTGCTATGCTGTTCATACGCTTTGTCTTGACTGCCTCTTATTTTTTTATTATCGTCCCATAATACACTTAGAGGGAATTCTAGGTGCATTAAGAAAATGACAGTATGGGTTAAGGGGGAGTCTTTTGAGTTTTGTCATCTCATTTGCACCTTTTCGGTGTTTGACAAAGGGGGAGAGGATATCTAAGTTTAGAGATGCATGAAGACTTGATTTTAGGGGATAAGATAACGGGAAGGATCTTGATTCCCGTTATTGACTTAGTGGTGTATCCATCTTAGGGGGAGGATCTTGATTCCCCTAAAATTATGAAAATAAGAACATTTCTGATCTAAACTTAAATCGTGTTGTCAAACAATAAAAAGGGGGAGATTGTTGATACAGTCTGACCTGGCTGTTGTTTTGATGTTGACACGGATTTAAGTTTGTATCAGATGTTAATTAAACTCGGTTTGATTAATGATCAAAGTTGATCAAGTGGAAGGGAAAAGTCCAAGTTGGAAACTTGGCACGCGAGGTCGGAGAGGGCTCGGTAGCTCGTTCTCCGGACTAGGTCAGAGAGGGCTCGGTAGCTCGTTCTCTGGACCGGACGAAGTCGGAGAGGGCTCGGTAGCTCGTTCTCCGGACTAGGTCAGAGAGGGCTCGGAACTTGGCAACTGGGAGAGGGCTCGGTAGCTCGTTCTCCGGACTAGGTCAGAGAGGGCTCGGTAGCTCGTTCTCCGGACTAGGTCAGAGAGGGCTCGGTAGCTCGTTCTCTGGACCAGACGAAGTCGGAGAGGGCTCGACAGCTCGTTCTCCGGACTAGGTTAGAGAGGGCTCGGGAGCTCGTTCTCTGGACCGAATTAGGTCAGAGAGGGACCTAAGTGGACATTCCATGGTACATTGGATCGGTTGGCAGACCGATCCAGTGATACATCAGACAGTGGATCGGTCGGCAGACCGATCCGGTTAAACTGTGAAACTGAGTTTCCATGGATCGGTCTGGTGACCGATCAGGAAACACTCAGTAGCACACTGAGTGTAATCTGATCGGTCTGCGGACCGATCAGGAGATGCGATTGCGAAGAGAAGAAGGAAGGATCGGTCATGGAGACCGATCCAGCTGCGGCCTGATCGGTCTCCACGACCGATCAGGTAAGCTGTGGACCGATCAGGATATGTCCTGATCGATCCGTGGATCGGTCTGGTGACCGATCCACACACAATCAGTTTGTTCGATGTTTCTGTGATTCCTCCACTGCATCTGATTTGCCTGATATATGTGATATAACCCTATGTGCTGTTAGCTTTTGAGTTTGCAGGATCACAGGTATCATTCAGAGCTTAATTTCAAATTAAGTCCATAAGAGGAATACGACAAATGGCCTTTCTGCTGTAATTCGCGGCGCATGGTGCATTTGAGGCATCAACGGCTACTGGTGTGATCTGGCTGCGATCCGCTTGACTCCTGGTGATTGGTTCGAGCTCAGAAGACACCAGTGAAGACTGTGATTTCATTGGTGTGAGTTCAGAGAACTAGTAAGGAGGAAGAGGGATTGGCTGCAGCGATGATTCTGTGCAGATTGACAACGATCCGTGACAGCGGGGACAGAGGCTTAAGAAGCAGTAAAAAGCGAGAGGAAAGAACAAGAAAGCAAGAAAGTGAAAAACGTTCTGTTGATCGTTGTGGTGTGCTAAGTTCTTGAGCTCTCGGGTGAGAAACTGCTGTCTGTGAAGTTCTCTGTTTACACTGATCCTCGTGTGGTTGTAAGCTTCATTTCATTCTTCTGTGCCACCGAGCTCTGTAAGTCTTGTGCTTTAACATATATCTTTCTTGAGACCTTGTGGAGAGGTTACTCCACCGAGAAGGAGAGCTTCATTAGCCGGAGTCATCCGGGGTGTGATCTACCGAAGATCAAGGACTCGTCCACCTTACGGACACGCCGAGGAGTAGGGGCAAGTTATCCCCGAACCTCGTAAATCAGTGTGTTAGTGTGCTTGTTTCCTTCTTGATTTAGTTTTCTAATTCCGCTGTGCTAACAAGTTTTCTGTAGAAATTTTTGTTCAAGTTTTTAAGAGGCTATTCACCCCCCCTCTAGCCATCTACGATCCCAACAATTCACCCCCCTCTAGCTACATTTTGGTCCCAACATTAAGAACCTAGGCACAATGTACACTTGATTGGTTAGTCCTAGGAGTTTCAAAAAGAAAATTAAATATATAATTTCTTTGAAAGGCTCTGTCTAGAAGTAGTAGATGATCTCATATCCAATAAGGCATAGTGCCTCACCATAGCTTGGGAGCCGATCCTTGAAATGTGTATTTAATTGACTAATTGAAAAACTTAAGTCTAACTCAAATGTAAATTAATCCTTAAACATAATCTAAATTAAAAGATAATCATCTCACAAAACTGCATAAGGTTTCCTGACTAATAACTTAGAAATGAGTGAGATGGACCTAGGATGAACTTAGTCGAATTTAATTAAACCTAATTCATTTAACAACTTATCAAATTAATTAACTTAATTATTTAATTAACTTAATCAAATTAACCTAATTAATTAACTTAATAAATTAATTAACTTATCTATTTAATTAACTGAATCAACTTAATTAACTTAACTTTTTAATTAACTTAATCAAATTAACCTAATTAATTAACTTAATAAATTAATTAACTTAACTATTTAATTAACTTAATCAAATTAACTAACCTAACATAATTAATTTAACCAAATCTAATTCATAACTTAAACCTGAATAACTTAATAAATCATCTCACAACCACCCATAGGAATACCATGTTTAATTTGATCATCTAGACTGGGTGAGATGCAACATTAAGAAGTTGATTTCAATCAAACTGTCTCTTGAATCCATTAAGTTGACCCAAATCAAATAATTTTTGTGTAGGAACATAAAGATTTGGATTAATGAATGCTAGATAGTGGATGCTCCGGCACATGGCTGGAGATAGATTGAAATTCACTAAGCTGAAACTCAAGAACCTAGGGTCAGTTGCATTCGGCAACGACAGAACCCTTAAGGTAATCGGAACAGGTAATATCCAATTAAGTTTCGATTTCTATATCCGAATGGTTTTACTGGTTGATCAATTCAATTTTAATTTACTTAGTATTAGTCAGTTGCGTGACTCAGGATACTTAGTCACATTTTCAAAATCTGAGTGCTTAATTAAAAACATTGAAAATCCTGAAATCATACTTAAGGGAATTAGGAAAAAGAATATTTATACAATTGACCTACCATCCTCTTCACTAAAGTGTCTATTGACACAACAAGAGGAAACCAAGTTATGGCACAGAAAACTGGGTCACACTCATACTAGATTCATTTCAAAAATGAGTCAAAATGACCTGGTTAGAGGTCTGTCCAAATTAAAATTTATAGAAAGTTCAATTTGTAATGCTTGTCAATAGGGTAAACAAATCAAGTCAACCCACAAGTTAACCAACTTAAATAGAGCTAATTCAATACTTGAGCTCCTACACTTAGACCTGTTTGATTCACATGGAGCCAAGTCACTAAGCAAAAACCAATATTGCTTAGTGATAATCGATGACTACTTAAGATTTACTTGGGTAAAATTTCTAAAAACTAAAGATGAAACCTACGAAGTCTTTAAAATCTTTTGTAAATTAATAGAAAATGAAAAAGACACTCAAATAAAAAGAATTAGAAGTGACCATGGGGGAGAATTTGAAAACCACAAATTTATTAAATTTTGTGAAATAAACGGATATAAATACGAATATTCATGCCCTAGAACCCCCCAACAAAATAGTCTAGTAAAACGTAAAAACAAAACCCTACAAGAAGCAACTAGAACTATGTTGAATGAATATAATCTATCTAATCAATTATGAGCTGAAGCAATTAATGCGACCTGTTATATACAAAATAGAATTTTAATTAATAAAATTCAAAATAAAACACCATATGAAATATATTATAATAAAATTCCTAATTTAAATTATTTAAAGGTGTTTGGGTGTAAAGTGTTCATTCTAAACACCAAAGACTACTTAGGGAAATTTACGTCAAAATCAACCCCAGGAATCTGTTTAGGGTACTCTACAACCAGTAGAGCATATAGAATTTATAACAAAAATACCCTAAAAGTTGAAGAAACGATAAATATAATTTTTGATGAAGAGAATAATCTTTCCAATGTAATAAATGAAAATATTAATACAGAAAATATTCACTCAAGAAACATAGAAGATGATGAATAAATTTAACTTAAACCTAGTGAATTACAAGAACCAGTTACTGACCCAAATATAAGACCAACAAGAACAAGTTGTTAGAGTGTATACTAAAAGCCTAGCTTTTGGTATAAACATTTATCTAGAAATAAGAATCACATTGGTCAAATGTTTACATTTATGATAAATGTAGTTGTTCAATTAATTTATATTGTAGATAACATGGTGTGTGGTGTCACACACAGAGGATCATGTTATCAGTACCTTATAAATTATAAACAGTAGCTCACGACCATAATGGAAAGGAACAAACCATTGGAAGGTCGTAGTGTAATTAGGTATTAGTTTATCTTAACTATATAATTACACTAGTACACTTAGAGTGTATTGAGTAGGACCATTAGAGGTCGTTTCTTTTATACTGACTTTATAAAGAAACAAAGACCTCAGTTATTATGGAAGTGTGTGCTCTTAATCCTAATATAATAACAAGCACATATATTTGATATTTATTTCTTTAATTTATCAATGGGTGAGATTTAGTTCGATGAATCAATAAGTCCGATAAGTTGGGAAATGATATCACTTATAGTGTGTGTTGTTGATTATAGAAGGAAACTGTGTCCTAGTGATCTAGGTTGAGAATGTCCCCAAGAGGAGCTCATAAGGATTGTCATGTTAAACCCTGCAGGTGGACTTAGTCCGACATGACGATGAAGTTGAGTGGTACTACTCTTGGAGCTAGATATTAATTACGTGAGTTGTCAGTAACTTACTTAATTAGTGGACATTTGTTATCTTAAACACAGGGAGACTAACACACTCATAATAAGAAGGATCCCAAAATGTAATTTGGGATTGGTGCGGTAGTTCAATAATAGTTCTTTAGTGGAATGAATTATTATTGATGAAATTAAGTTGTGTGTTCGGGGCGAACACGGGATGCTTAATTTCATCGGGAGACCAAAACCAATTCCTCCTCTCGGTCCCTATCGTAGCCTCTTAATTATAGAGTACTATACCCACTTATACCCACCTTCTTACCCATCCTATAAGGGGCCGGCCAAGCTAGCTTGGAGACCAAGCTAGGGCCGACCATGTTTTGGTTCATGGGTGAATTCATGTGGCCGACCCTAGCTTGAACTCAAGCTTAGGTGGCCGGCCCTATTAAAATAAAAAGGAATTTTATTTTTAAAATTTTTCTTATGTGGATAACATGATTTAAAAGAGAGTTTAAAAATTTAAATCTTTCCTTTTATAAGATTCTACAAAAGATTAAGAGAAGAGTTAAATCTCTTTCCTTATTTGTAGATTAAAAGGTTGATTTTAATTTTGGTAAAAACTTTCCTTTTAATCATATTCATGATTTAAAAGAGAGTTTAAAAATTAAATATCTCTTTTATAAAGCTTCTACAAAGATTAAGAAAAGATTAGATATCTTTCCTTATTTGTAGATTGGAAGAGATTTTAATTTTTAAAGATAACTTTCTTTTTATCCACATGTTTAAAAGAAAGATTTTAATTTATTAAATTTGCTTTTTATAAACCAATCATGAAGGGATAAAAATTATTGGAGAAATTTTTATAAATTTCCGGAAGCAAATAAGGAAGTTTTAATTGTTGTTAAAATTTTATTTGCTTGGAAAATTTATGTGGTGGCCGGCCATTACAAATTGAAAAGAAAAATTGTTTTTAATTAAATAAATTTTCCTTTTCAATGGCAAAAGAACTAAGGAAGTTTTTATTAAATTTTCCTTATTTGCCAAGACCAAGGATTATAAAAGAGGGGGGTAGAGGAGGCTTCAAGGCTAAGAACTCTATTATATTTTTCTCCCTCTTTTCTTCCTTGGGTGTGGCCGGCCCTTTTCTTTTCTCTCCTCTCCTTTGTGTGGCCGAAACTCTCTCATGGTGGAGATAGCTTTGGTGGCCGGATCTAAGAAGGAGAAGAAGGAGAGAAAAGAAGCCTCTTTTCTAGCATCCCTTGGAGCATGGTGGTGGTGGCCGAACCTCTTCATCCTAGAAGAAGTTTAGATGACCGAAACTTACAAGGAAGAAGAAGGTGCTTGGTGGTTCTCATCTCAGAAGATCGTTGCCCACAAAACCTCCGAGGTTAGAAGAGGAATACGGTAGAAGATCAAGAGGTCTTTCTAAAAGGTATAACTAGTAATTTTTGTTTCCGCATCATACTAGTTATTTTTGGAAATAATACTAAATACAAGAGGCATACGATTCTAGAGTTTCGAATTTGTTTTCGATATAGTGTTCTTTTGTTTTTCTTTCCCTTGTGATTTGATTGTTCTTTTCGGTTATCCTAAAGTTATTTTAGGAAATTAAATATTAGCTTTCCATAAAAGGTTTTGTCTAGTCGGTGGTGGTTGCTCCCATATCCAAGAAGGCCATGTGCCTCGCCACGTCAGTACTGGGAACCAATTATGGAAATTAATATTTAATGGAATTAATAACTTAAGGTGATTTGGGTCGAACATGTTAAGTTCCGCAGGAGACCCAAGTCAAAACCTAAAAGAACGAATAGATTAAGTTTTGGATCAAACGTGTTAAGTTCCGCAGACGATCCAAAATTTAATTTAAAAGAACACATGGTAGCTAGGAAAAGGTTCAAACCTTTGTACGAAATTTTTGTACAGTGGAACCTCTAGGTTTTCCGAGTAGCAACCAACACAAGTATCAATCACCCATCCGACAAAATTTTGGGTGACTCAACTCTAGGAGTTAGAACTAGATCATCTTATAGAAACCTAAGTCAAATAGCCCTTATTTCTAAAATTGAACCTAAAACTATAGACGAAGCCCTACTAGACCCAGACTGAATATTAGCAATGCAGGAGGAGTTAGCTCAATTTGAAATAAACCAGGTCTGGGAACTAGTACCTAAACCCATTAACAAAACCATAATTGACAGTAAATGGGTATTTAGAAATAAATTGGATGATAAAGGTGAGATAGTAAGGAACAAAGTCAGGTTAGTAGCAAAAGGGTTCAGCCAAGTAGAAGGGTTAGACTATGATGAAACCTATGCACCTGTAGCCAGACTTGAATCTATTAGGATGTTGCTGGCCTATGCAACACACAAAGGATTTAAGTTATACCAAATGGATGTGAAATTTGCATTCTTAAATGGGTTCATCAAGGAAGAGGTCTATGTAAGTCAACTCCAGGATTTAAGAATTTGAACCACCCAAATCATGTCTTTAGGTTAAAGAAAGTCTTATATGGACTAAAACAAGCACCTAGGGCTTGGTATGAACGATTATCAAATTATCGGATATCTAAAGGGTTTAACCAAGGTCAAATAAATCCAACCATATTTGTAAAAATCTTAGAAAAAGATATTTTTATAGCCCAAATTTACATAGATGATATAATTTTTGGTTCAACCAACACTAAATTTTAAAAGAATTCACCAAGTTAATGGAAAATGAATTTGAAATGAGCCTAGTAGGAGAACTCAATTTTTTCTTAGGCCTACAAATTAAACAAACCAAAGATAATATTTATATTTTCCAAACAAAATATACTAAGGAATTAATTAGAAAATTTGGAATGAAAAATTTAAAAAATATAAATACTCCAATGACTACTAACATTAAAATTGAATCTAACTTAGAAGGAAAATCAGTAGACTTGAAGTACTATCGAAGTGCGATAGGAAGTCTACTGTACCTAACTACAAGTCGACCTGACATCCTTTTTATAGTAGGTATGTGTGCAAGATACCAATCTTGTGCAAAAGAGTCACATTTAACAAATGTTAAAAGCATACTTAGATATATTAAGGGAACCCTAAATGTAGGACTCTGGTGCCCTAGGACTTGCACCTTTGATCTAATTGGCTATTCTGACTCAGACTATGTCGGGTGCAAACTAGATAGAAAAAGCACAAGTGGTAGCTGCCAATTTCTAGGGCAGTGCCTAGTAAGTTGGTCAAGCAGAAAGCAACACTATGTTGGACTATCCACCACTGAAGCTGAATACATAGCCCTAGGAGAATGTGCATCTCAACTATTATGGATGATGCATACCCTAAAATACTATCAACCAGAATATCAAAATACAAAAATTTTAATTGATAACATAAGTTCAATCAATCTAACTAAGAACTCAATTCACCACTCAAGAACTAAACATATAGAAGTAAAACATCACTTTATAAGGGATCATGTCGCTAAAGGTGACATTGTACTCAACTATATTGAATCCAAATCAAACCTGGCTGGCATTTTCACAAAATCCTTACCTGAACTTGAGTTCAGTGCACTTAGAAGACAAATAGGGATGTGGTTAGTAGAATAGAACTTACTTTTTCTGCTTACTGTTTTTAGATTTTAAAATTTTAGGAAATTTTTTTCTTTCAAAAATTCTAATTTTGTTAGTTTTCAAAAATTTGGACTCAGCCTAGGAATTTCCCCCTACAAAGCATGCTCCCCTAAATTTCAGCCAGAGCATCTCACAAGCACCCTAGGTTTAACTTGCTTATGTATGAAAATACTTAGAATGGTGTGAGATGCATAGGGTACTGCCTGGACTTAAGAATGTTTATGTCTGTGCATCGACATAAGTCTAGGCAATAAATACCAATTTACATTAATCAAGTCAAGTTATCCCGTCTTAGTCAAATCTAACTAGATCACTGACTTAACTTGACTAACTAAGTGAAAGCTGTTGCCCTCTAGGTAAACAGCTAGTAGCTAATGACTAGACATTTGACTAAAGAAATTAAGTATTTAGTTTAATTTTTTTAATTATTCATGTTTGAACTTTAGGACTTTTGGAAAAGAGAACTAACTTTTTCTTTAAAATTGACTTACTCTTTATGGTTCTAAGTGAAAGTGGGCTTAGCTAAAGTTTTACAAGTTGTTACTATTTAAGCTAAGTGTTTTTTTTTCAAATTTAACTAAGTAAAATTAATTTTTGAATCTCTAAAATTTTTCTTTAAAGTTTTATCAAATATCCTTGTTCGCTCTTTTAAACTAAATTTTTTTTGCTAAGTTACTTTTCAAACTATTCCTCAGCTAAAAACTCCTTTTCAAACTTAGTTTCTGAAATTTTTTCTAAGGAAAAGGTTTTTTTAAATGTAAGTACTTTTCAAAAATCAGATTATTTTTAAAGAACTAAACTCCCTACTTAACTTTTGATAAAGGTTTTTCTATTCATTCACTTAGCTAAAAGGTCTACAAGAAAATTTATTCTAAAAGCTAAGTTTTTATCAAAATGATTTAATTATTTGTTCAACCTTCTATTAAATTTTTTTGTTAAGATAGTTCTAGCTAAAAGTTTTTTTTATTAAAAAAAACTAAGTTTGTCTTCTTTCTAAGGCTAAAATTTTAAATCTAAGTTTATAAAAGCTAAATTTTTTCAAAACCTTCTGAAAAACCAAGTTTTAAAAGCTAAAATATTTCTCAAAACCAATTATTAGCTATGTACTTTTAAAGCTAAAATTCTTAAACTAAGACCTATGATCAACTTCTCAACTTGTTTATTTTTATTGATTATACCTTCTTTCTGTTGTTTTTTGATATATGGCAAAGGGGGAGAGTATATGAAAATTCAAATATGAAAATTCCAAAAAGAGGAGCTTTAATTAAGGGGGAGTTTTTTTACTTAAGCTTTTATTAAGGGGGAGCTTTGCATTTAAATTTTTTCTTGTACTGCCATTCAATTATGCTTGCGTTGTTCTGAAATTCTTTACAATATTATTTCTTTATTCTTTATGTCTTTTACTTAACTTTGAATTTTTGTTGCCATAATCAAAAGGGGGAGATTATTGGTGCGGGAAACATCCGACGATCGAACATGAATTTTGATAATGACAAAGGATTCAAAGTTAAGATTATTTGTGATCTAATGTGTTGAATGAGCTTGCAAGAAAAGTCATAAGGTATCTTAGGCAAAAGTTCTAGTTGCGGTCAGGCAGGCAGGAAAACCCTAGGTGGTAGTAACCCTAGGGGGTGGTAACCCTAGGTCCTAGGGGGTGGTAACCCTAGGCGGAAATACTTGGGGGGTCGAGGTCTTTGAGCAAAAGTCCTAGAGTTGGATACTCTAGGTGACAATCCCGGTGTCATGGATCGGGTGGAAAGTCTGGGCGGATCATGGAGCGGGCGTCCAGTAGAAAGATCTGAAGACTTGGCCGCTGAGTAAAAGCCAGTCGATATGGAGGATCAAACTGGCAACATGTATACTCTCCTGAGTGGAGTAGTTGAGGGCGCGTTCCCCGCTAAGGGAACAGTAGACATCGATTCGACCTAGGGTTTCTGGTCAGAAATCCAAAGTCAGAACCGGACAGTCCGGAGACTGTCAAACACTTCTGTTATCATGTTTATTATGTGCTAACTTTGTTTAGCATGATATGTTGTTGTTTTATGGACTAACGTAGCTTGCAGGACGAAGAAAGAGCTCAAATCCCCGGATGAACAGTGTTCGAGGTGCCTCCATGGAGCTTGGAGGCACCTCGGATGCTTTGGAAGAAGGAGCGCGCGAAGTCAAGCTGGAGGCACCCTTAAGGAGTGTTGAGGCGCCTCAGATGGGCTTGAAGGCGCCCTCTATGGCATTGGAGGCGCCTTTAAGAGGAAGAGCAGTGACTTCTTCAACCCTTATCTTCGCTGTGGAATCGACGGAGTTGAGGGCACCCTCAAGGAGGTTGAAGGCACCCTCAATGAGCCTTATAAGGAGGTCTCGAACAGAAGCATGATTAATTAAGTTCTAAGCAATCTTTCTTCAGCGCACTGCTAACGAGACGATCCAGCTAAGCTACAACAAGACTCCGACAACCCGAAGCTGCGAAATTTCAATTCTTTGTTGTCAGTATAGTTTTTTCAATACTGTCATTGTAATAATTCTTGTAATATTTGCGCGATTATAGTTGTTTCCCAAAGTAAATGCTTAACGAGCGTGGGCCTTGGAGTAGGAGTCACCCAAGGCTCCAAACCAAGTAAATCTTGGTGTCTTTCTGTGTTCCTTTATTTATTATTCCACTGTGTTATTCGATAAATTTTTCGAATACGAAAAGTGAAAGCCACGAGCGTTATTCACCCCCCTTTAGCGCATCTCGATCCAACAGTTATCTGATTCTTATCCTTTGTGGATTATAGATTCGGGAGCAGCCAACCATGTAGCTCGAGAGTAAGTTACATTTGTAGAGTACCGTCGGGTACCAGCTGGCAACAAGTGGATCTGTGTGGGAAATAATGCAAGAGTTGAAGTCAAAGGAGTCGACACTTGTAAACTCAACCTCCGTGGTGATAGAGTTTTGTTTCTATATGATGTCCAATATGCTCCTAAAATTCGACGAAATCTTATTTTCGTTACACATCTTCTTGATTTAGGATATTGTATTAATTTTTACAGTTAGAGTCAGTGTGTTGAACTTAAGATTGACTCAGTGTCAATCGGATATGATTTTTTAACAAGTGGTTTAATGATTCTTGATGTAGAACCAGATGTCAATTATGCTATTGATGGTTGTTTTTTAAACATTGCTCTAACTAGTGATACAGAAATAACTGATGAGGTTTGACATGCTAGATTAGGACATATAAGACAAGAACGTATGAATCAGTTGGCTAGAGAGGGTTTATTGGGCACTCAGGCTAAGATTCAATTGTCTTGCTGGAAAAGCAACTAGGAAATCATTTGGTAAGACTATTAGATCTGAATCAACATTGCAGTTAATTCATTTGGATATTTGTGGTCCGATGAATGTGAAGGCTCGACATGGAGCTTTCTATTTCATTACATTTATTAATGATTTCTCTCAGTTCGGTCATGTGTATTTTATTTCTCACAAATTTGAAGCATTGGATTGCTTTATTCGTTATATGAATGAAGTTGAAAATTAAACAAAACGTAAAGTTAAGATTTTACGCACTAACCGTGGAGGGGAATATTTGTCTGATATGTTCAAGATAAAATGTAATGATAGAGAGATTATAAGACAACTGACAATCCCTGGAACTGCACAGTAAAATGGGGTAGCTGAAAGAAGAAATAGGACTCTTTTTGAAATGGTTAGGTCTATGATGGCGCAGACTAATTTCCTAATCTCCTATTGGGGAGATGCATTATTAACTGTAGCCTATATACTTAACAAAGTACCTTCAAAGTCAGTTCCATCTACCCCATATGAACGTTGGACAGGCAGAAAATCAGATTTAAGTAATCTGAGACCCTGGGGGTCAGTTGCTTATGTTCATGATAGTTCTCACAAATATGAAAAACTGGGACCTAGGGGTAAGAAATGTATTTTTATAAGATATCATGAGACCTCCAAAGGTTATGTTTTCATAGGTGAGCAACTAGATGGAACCATCTCCGAAATAAACTCGCGAGATGCGACTTTTCTCAAAACAGAGTTCCCAATCAGAGATGATGTTGATAAAAATGTTCCTCTATTTGAAGAGGATGAGATATTATCGACAAGAGAGGTGTCAAAAAGGGATACCTGAGTCTAGTCAACCGAGTGAGAGTGATATGTCGAGTCATGAGTTGACTTCTCAATAGCCCAACTTATGGAGAAGTGTTTGTAAGATCAAACCTAAGAAGAGGTTTAATATTGAGAATAAGACATTGATTACACTTCGAATTGATGACGACGAACCTCAATCCATTGAGGAAGCATTGAGATGTAGAGTTAGAGAAAAATAGAAAGTTGTAATGCTTGAAGAGATGGAGTCCATGATTCAGAATCATGTTTGAGACTTAGTCGATCTTCCTCCGGGCCGAAGGGCGATTGGTAATAAGTGGATTCTCAAAATAAAGAGGAAAGCTGATGGATCGATTAACAGATACAAATCTTGTTTAGTTGCAAAATGATATACCCAAATGGAGGGTATTGACTTTGAAGAAATATTTTCTCCCGTAGTGAAATTTGTATCAATACGAGTTATTTTGGCCTTTGTGGCACATTTTGACTTGGAATTACATCAAATAGATGTAAAAACCGATTTCCTTAACGATGATCTTGACAAAGAAATCTATATGGTTCGGCCAGAAGGTTTCATTACTGAAGGCCAAGAGCAGAAAGTATGTAGACTTAGAAAGTCTATATATATGAGCTAAAGCAAGCGTCAAGACAATGGAACATAAGATTTAACGAAGTCATTTTATCTTATGGTTTCGAGATGATCAATGAGGATCATTGTATTTTCCTAAAAAGGGAAAAAGAAAAGTATGATATTTTATCATTATATGTTGATGATATGTTGATAGTTGGAAATGACATAGGATATGTGAATGAAGTCAAGAAGTGGATGTCATCACAATTTGATACAACGGATATGGGAGAAACTAAATACATCTTAGGAGTGAAGATCATAAGAGATCGTCCTAAAAGACTTTTGGGTGTATCACAAGAGTCTTATATAAATAAGATGTTACATCATTTCAACATGTCAAATTATAATGTAGAACATACACCTATTGTGAAAGGTACTATTTTGAGCAAGAGTATGTGTCCTAAAACTCTAGAAGAAATAGCTGACATGAATAAAAAAAATCATATGCCAGTGCTATTGGTAGTTTGATGTACACTATGTTGTGTACACATCCTGGTATCAGCTATGTTGTGGGCTTAGTCAGCCGCTTCCAGTCAAACCCAGGACTGAGACACTGAAAGGCAGTAAAAAGGATATTCAGACATTTGAAGGTGACAACAGATTATTGTCTCTATTTTCGAGGATCAAATATGAGTTTGAAAGGTTATTCAGATGTAGATTGGGCTGGGGACCTTGATGATAGAAAAATCACATCTGGCTATGCCTTCTTGCAAAATGGTGGCCATCATCTCATGGAAAAGTAAGAAACAGGCTTGTGTAGCACTGTTGGTATTGGAAGCTAAGGATGTAGCTTGCGCACCAGTTGTGCAAAAAGCTATATGGTTAAGAAGATTCCCGAACCATCTGAAGATTGCTGAGAATAGTGGGAGTCTAGTAACTGTCTACTGTGACAGTCAAGCTGCAATAAATTTTTGTAAGGATCTCAAATATCACAGCAAAGATAAGCATATAGTTATTAAATATAACTTTATGAGGGATATTGTATTTAAAAGAAAAGTAATTCTTGAGTATGTCCCTACACGTGCTATGCTTGCAGATCCTTTTACTAAGCCAATGACTAAAGAGTCATTTGAAGAATATGTAAAATCTTTGGGACTTCGTAGAATGTAGCAATATTGAAATAACAATTAGACTTTGTGATTTGATTGTGTTATTTGCCATAATTTATTCAGTGTATATATTGTATTTGTTACATTCATATAAGATCTCGGTGAGGATGTTGGCATGTTGAGATTGGTCCACTCACATGGACAATCATCTCTGTTTGTTAAGTACAAATAGAGATAAGACCATTACTTATGGAATAGCTTATATAGCTGAAATTAGAGACAGATCTAAAAGTTGAGGTCGCCTTGATAATTGTGTCAAGATGAGATCATTCATGTGTTAATAATGATTGAAGTAAATGAACCCACTATTTACTTAACTTGTTGAAGACCATATTAGAATTCATATGTTGAATTCAGGATTAGACATAGGTATGTCTAGATCAAAATCTATACGATGTTAAATTTGAGTAAAACGTGCACTCTTTTTAGTAAAGAGAATAACATCATAATATGTGATTCATATCACATATGCTATTGCGACAATAAAGGCAGTAGGAGAATGGATCCTTGTTCCTCTACTATGTGAGACCTTTGAGATTATAAGTTAATCTCAAGTTTTTTTACCTTAGTGACTATTTAGCTGTTTACTTGAAGTTCTAATATCCTATGACTATGTATGATTCGGTCTATGGAACATAACTAGGAAAGCGACTGATTAGTATGAATAGATTCTAACTAAAAAGGAAGATTAAATATATTTACATCTTTTGATGTTATTCACTGGTCGACCCATTTCTGTTATGTATAGAAATAAATGTGAATATTGGATATAGAATATGCTCTTGACATAATGATCATTATAAGAGATTAGAAATGTTCATATTGATGTAAATGAAAATTATTTAATTTGAATAAATAGCAAGACATGGATATCTTCAAGATAATGACTATGTACGACTGAGAGATTGGATGGATCTTGGATAAAGGCTATGTGCCACCAGGAAAGAGGCAATGTGTCATGCAAAGTGTGTCTCTAATTTATTTGAGCGACTAAGAAAAGTGTAACAACTTTGTTAACATTGATTGCTCAGAGAGCGGCTATGTAAGGTGTAACAATCTTCTTAGCAACTATCGCTTAGTGTGCTTGCTGTCACACGAACCATTTTCTCTAAGTATAGATTGGATGTTCTAATATGGTCTATATGACTAAACTCTCAAATAGTCTATGTGACTTAGTTAGTCTTCGTGACTAACTAGTCTTTGTGACTTAACTGAATAAACTAGTCTTAGTGGCTTACCTTGGACGAGTGGGAGATGTAGGAAATGAGAAAAGTGGGAACGTGGGAACATGCCCACGTTCCCCACTACTCTTAATGAAAAAGTCCATTATATCCCTGAGTTATTTTCCTTTATAAAGGGTGCGTCCAAGAATCATTCAAGAGAAGAGAAAAAATGAAGACAAGGGAAGGAAAACATATGAGACGGTGAGATTTGATTCTTGGAATTGTGGAGAGCTTTCCGATCCTATAATCGTTCTTCTAACAACGAGTCTTACCGTCGTCAATTGTAGATTTATGGGAGATTGCTATAAGTCTTTATCATATTAATTCGTTTTAATTCATATATTTAGAATTATCAACAGATGATCCTAAGATAATGCATTTTTTTACTAAGTTCGATGGCCTATCTATACGATACTACTTAAACCAATTCAATCACATAACTTTTGTGAAATTAAACATACATATTTTCCTTAAAAATTTTGAAAATATATAATCAAAATAATTTGACACGAGAAGATTATAGATACATTTCAAATATTAATGACTATGTAGCTTTAGGATCAACCCTCACTCGAACCTAATTCTTCCAAGGAACAAATACTAGTTGAAGGGATAAAAGCTTTGTACCAGAGGGAGATTACGCTATCGTCAGTGAAAAGCTAAGAGCTACCATTCTCAATTTCATCGATGAGGCATGTGTGAGGCTAGTGAAAGTGTCAATGAACACTAAATGGAGGTAGGCCAGTGTATAAAAATAAGCTTTTAGGTTGTTTCCACGAGTGGAAACTAGGATTTTTGGTTTTACCAATGAAGTGGGAACGAGAGGATGTCAAAATTTTTTAACGTAAAAACACACAAGTGGTTCGGTCAGATGTCTCGGGCTGATGTTTAAACTATATCCCTACTTCATATGATCACGTGACTAGACACCTTATTTTTGAAAAGGGTAAAATGAAAAATCACTAAACCACCTCCATAATTTGGGTAAATCCCATGAGTTACGCATTTTGGGAAATCGCCGAATCTTCTTAATCGAAGTTAAGATCATTGATCTTAAAAAAAAGAATATATAAAAGTCGGCTTTGGAGACCAAAACGATCGACAGAATCAAAAAGCCCATCCTCTGATCCAAAGAAACAAAGAAAGAGAGGTGTAAAGAAAAAAACAGAGCAGAGAATAAAGTTGAATTCAAAGGCACTTGCCAAAGCATCACGTTAGGTCTCAAAGTGCACTTCACTTCGACCTTTTCTCATAGAGCAGCCAAGCAGAAAACACCACTCTATGTTTCTTCCTTCCTGGCCAATATATTGCAACTTCAAAAAGTATGTATCTATAATCTGACAAAAGCAGTGTACTTCTTCTAGAATTGCAAATACAACCGTATCAGAACAGAACAGGTGAAATTTAATCTCATCATGATGCATCCATCTCTGCATTTTTAGAACCAGGATTGCTCTCCGAGGCAACGCCCGAGGAAGAAGAAGCGGAAGACGAAGAAGCCTGACATGGATTCACAAACACGGCAACACCATGAAGTCAAACGTAGAGATGTACCAAACAGAAGTTAGAATAATGGAATCGAGTTTTTGTATTACATACCTTTCTTTGCTTCCTAAGCTTAACGTAATCGCTTATTCCTCGAATGGACTTCTTGAGGCAGATTCTGTGCTGGTCCATGGAGGTGCTCACGAACTGGCCCAGATGGTCCTTCACGTCGTCCAGGAACCCGGCGTCGGGCTCCTTCTTCTTCCAGCACGGCGATGACGTCGCCGGTCGCTCGCCGCTCTTGGAGTTGGCCGTCTCCATGACCTCCCTCTTCTCTTATCCCTGTCACGAAACTGAGACCCGAGTGCAAAATCAGCCGTCTTATGTGCTCGACGAAATGACACAGTGAAGCGTCTGCGACGATGACAACGAATTTAATGGCGTAAAGCCAATTGAGAGAAGTAATAGAAAAAAAGATGAGAAACTAGAAAACTCGCAAAACAGCGGCGGAGCACGCGGATTGGAGAAAACAGAGAGAGCCGTGGTTCGGTTTGCTCGGCTAAAGAGATTTGACATGGCCCCGATCGGTCAGCATGCGTTAGAATTGTTATTCATACTACAAAACCTTCGTTAGGTGTACTGCACCACCAAAGAAAAATAGATGAAACAAATCGCAGCTTTGTTGGCTAAAACATTAAGTCTTCTTCAATCAAGAACAAGAACTTAAACCCGAACGCCCATGGAGAGCTTAGGATCTTCTCGTGGTCCATCTGTCCGTGAAGTCGGGCTTCAGAATTAGTCGGATAGTAAAAAATGGATTCTAAATTATCAAAAAAAAAAAAAATACTATTCAATCTCACACAGTTTGATTTGTAATTATTTGAGACGTGAAACGTTCAAAAGTGCATGTGTCGTAGGACTTGAGGTGTTAGGTGTAAAGTGAGTTATATGCTTTATCGAAGTGAGGTACTTTATGTATAAACTTTTACAATTCAAAAATATATAGTTTTTTAAAAAAATTATTTCGTTAATAAAATTTAAATATTTCATAAACTATTAAATCATAATATAAATATAAAATTTAATAACATTCAAATATTAAAATAATTTATCTTCATAATCAAATAATTTATCTTCATAATCAAAATCAAATTTCAAATTAAAGAAAAATAAAAAGAAGTGGAATGAAAATTCTAAACTAATTTATAATTTAAATTTGCAAGGAGTAAAAAAAAAAAACAGAATCATTAGTGATCCTATCTGAAAATTAGAGAGATAGTGCGCTGAGCAGGTGATTACATTGTTGATCGTGTGAAGACTAGAATTAGAGAAAAAGGGTTCTTCTTCATCTCTGCACACGCCAAAGAGAACAGATAAAACGTTAATGCCTAAAAACTAGGAAAGGGCCCCCTGCGAAGTTTGTCCTGTTGGATCGAGACGTACATGAGAGGGAGATAAATCACTTGGTTTAAAAAAAGACTTCTTCTATTCGATTTTGAAAACAAAGTGCGCAGCGGAAAAATACAAAAACAAAACAAGTAAAAAGGCACATGTTTGGTTTTACTTAGTTCGGAGTATTCGGCGACTCCTACTCCAAGACTCAAGTCTCACGGACCTGTCGACGGATAATCCATTAAATACCTCTTCCGAAACCACCGAAAGAGGAGATCGAGTATAATAAAATATTAGGAAAAATGTAACACGCTACACTTTCCTTTATACAATAATTTAAGTATAATATTAAAGTTCGTTACCCTACACCTTCATAGATGATCGGATCAGGTTCGGTGTTGGACGACTCCTCGGCAGTGGTCGGACGCAGTAGCGTCATAGCAAAGCAGCAGCAGGAAGTCGAAGCACTCAGAATAAACGCATAGAAGCTTGTAAATTAGTTGTGTATGATGTCTTGGTCGAAATGCTCTTTTATTGAGCAGCGCCTTTCAAAGCACTGAAGGCACCTTTTGTTGGTGTAATTTACACTAATGATCTAACTCATATTTTGATGAATGACAAGGGGATTAAAATTAAAGTGTTGTGTGATCTAATTGTTTTACTAAGTGTGCAGGAGTTGACGGATCTGAAGGACCTGACACCAGGCTGAAATCCAGCTAAGTTCGCGGGACCCGATAGCTGGTGGGAAGTTCAGAAAGGTCCACGGGGCCCAATATTTGGCGAGAATTCCGGTTGGGTCCGTGAGACCTAACAACCGGTCGAAATCCAGTTGGGTTCGCGAGATCTAACAACTAGCGGGGAGACCCGGTGAGTCAAAGGCAAGTCAAGCAACTGCAGTTGGTAAGTAAGAGGTAAACAACTAGAGGAGAGATCCAGTCAGGACATGTTCCCATTTGAGAGAACTGTAGACGTCAGTCCAACTTATGTTCATTTGGAAAACCTAAGTTAAGACCTTGACTAGATCCTGATTTCAAGGAGATAGGATCTAATTACTATTTTTATCTTATTATGTTATGCTAATTTTATTTTACAAGATAAATATATTTTTATTTGCCCAGGACTAACTATTTTTTCCAGGGAAGAAAGTTAAAAAAAAGGTGTCTAGGCACCCGGAGTCCGAGCACCCGGCGAGCGGCAGGCACCCAGAGCTGGTCCAAGCGTCCGGACCAGAAAAATTATCCTGAAGCTAAGTTGAAGTGCGTCGACTTGCCGAGCCCATGTCAACGATCCAAGCGCCCGGAGGGGGTCCGAGCGCGTGGAAGTGGATAAACTTCGCGAATGAAGTTTCGACGAGAGATCGCCATGTCAGCAACAGTCCAGGTGCCCAGAGGGGTTCCAGGCGCCCAGAATGGGCCTATATAAGGGCCTTCTACCAGCAGCTTCAAAACGTCAACTACTACAAGTTTCATTCGTGCGTGCTGCTTCAAAAAGGCTCCGATGACACCGAAAGCCTGCTCCAAAGTTCGAAGAATGAGTTATTCTAATTTCATTTCTATTTGTCGGTAACAACTAATTTCATTTCTTTTACTCAATATTTGTAACTAATTATTCAAACTAATAGTGATTACCCAACGAACGCGATTGACAATTGGGGGCCTTTCGTTTTTCCCTCTAAGTTTTGTTTCTTCATTGAAAATTTTTCATTTTCAAATTTTCACCGTTGGTCAGAATTGGTAAAATATCTCATTTGGTAAAATTTATCATAATATTTTTTATTTTTTTTCTGAAATTGGTGCAACACCAATCGAGTTTTTATACGTTTATTATCTCCCACACTACTAATCCAAGAACTAGTCTTGGGATTTCTTTCTTCTTCTTCTTTGTGTGCAAGGCTCTTTAAATGACCCAAAATGAAGGATACAACGACGCTCGTCCCCCGCTCTTCAGCGGGGATGACTTTCCATATTGAAATAAACTGATGGAAGTGTATCTCAAGACAGACCTCAACCAGTGGTTCAACATCTACAAGGGATACAAACCTCCAATCGACAACAACACCGGGATTCCGATATGGACCTTGTAAACTAGACTCCGAAAATGAAAAAGAATGTGCAAACCAACTTCAAGGCATTGAACACGATCCAGTGCGGACTCACGAAGGAGAAACTAAATCGAGTCGGCCAGCATGAAAATGCAAAGGACCTTTGGGATAAACTCATTGAGTTACATGAAGAACCAAATGATGCAAAGGTAACCGAAAAGAATACACCTCTGAATAAATTACCTGACATCATAATGCAGGAAGAAGAGAAGGTGACTTGGGATGAAGAATCAGACGTCGAAGATCGGAAGCATCACAACTACCTCGCGCTGATGGCAACCGAACGAGTATCAGAAAGTGACTCGGAACAAGACGACGAGTCCGAATATGAATCAAGCCACGAGTCCGCACTCGTTTCCGAAGGTTTTACAAGGTGTCTTCTATCCTAACAGCTAAATTTTTTAGAATAATTGCATGTTGAATAAAAACTTAATAAAATCTGAAAAACAAAATGACACATTCCTTAAAGAAAATCAACACCTTAATGAACAACTTAACTCCCAAACAAAAAAACACTAACTAACTCAAGTTGAAAGACTTGAGGAAGAAAACTCAAAATTAAAAATTAAAATAACCAATCTAAAAGAATTATTAAAAAAAAATTACAATAAGATCCAAGTACCTAGACATGATACTTGGATCTCAATGAGCTATATATAATAAATCCGGGTATGGAAACAAGTCCAGCTCGACTAACAAAACCTTCATATCTCTAGTCACTCAAACTAAGAATCAAACCAAAGTCTTAGTTCCGAAAGCGTACCTAACCACGCAAGTAGGACTCAATTAATTTTATATACATAAAAGTGAAATTCATTACCTAAAACCAAATCCAACTAAAAATTCAAACCCAAACCTAAAATATAAAATGAAATCAAATAAATCAAAGTTAAATAAAAAAAACTAAATGTAAATCAAATAACAACAAAGTTAATCTAAATTCAAGTTACAATCAAGTTTATTATAACTATAAAACAAATCGACATAAACATGTAACTTAAACCCAAATTCAATAATTCAGGGGGAGGCATCAAATTAGTCAACATCTCCAAAAATAATAATTTACCCGGTTGGGTAATTAGAAATAGCTTAAATAAGGACAAAAGTTTAACCTAATAAACAACATTGGAGAAGTTTTGGATAATAGTAGCTTAGGGGAACTATGCCTATGCATGCCTAGGAAGAAACTATGTCTATGCATATTTAAGAAGATATGGCTTCTATCTGGTGCATTTGGCTTAGTGGAACTAACTGAAGGTACCTCTTACCAATCCTAGCTGGTTAGACCAAAGTTTTGTTATTAATTTCAGTGGATAGGGCTATTCAAAAAATTTTGGAAGGCGTAGTTACTCTAATGTTGTCTAGGTGACTCATCACAGCTTAAAAGTTTATCCAAAGAATCATGTTTGTTGAATCCAAAGCTAAACTTGAACCTAACATAAGTTAAATCAAACCTTGAAATTTAACTTAACTCATCTCATAAAATTATAAGATTCCTTAATTGAAAATATAGTTTGAGTGAGATGAAAAAGGATTAAAATAAAATAAAATAAAAATAAATTGAATTATAATAAATTAAATTATAATCAAGTTCACACTTGAGCTAAAAGTTTATTTCTTCTAATTATTTTTAGGAATCTAAATGGATATTAGACAATAGTTACTCTCGACACATAACCGATGATCAAACCATATTCACAAAGTTAACCTTCAAAAGACTAGAAACAGTTGCCTTTGGAAACAACGATAAACTGAAGGTAATTGGAATATGTAACATTGAATTACAATCCAATTTCATTATTAAAAAAGTACTCCTTATTGAAAATTTCAAATTTAACTTACTCAGTGTTAGTCAATTGTGTGACTCAAAATATAAGGTTAGGTTTACATCCACTGAATGCTTAATTAAACATATCAAAGGCCCTACAATAAAATTAAAAGGACTTAGGAATAATAACATTTATACAATTAACCTAGCCAGCTCCTCACTTAAGTGTTACTTGACACAAAAAAGAGGAAACCTGGATATGACATAGGAGAATGCCCTACACTAACTTTAGAAACTTCATCAAACTAAATGGCTTAGTTAGAGGACTATCAAAACTACCTAACTTAGAATCAAGAATTTGTAATACTTGTCAATAAAGAACACAGACCAAATCAACCCATAAATCAACTCATCAGATTCAAACCAACTCAACACTTGAATCATTACACTTAGATTTATTTGACTCACATGGGATTAAATCGATTAATGAAAATTTATATTGTCTAGTAATAATTTATGATTACTCAAGATTCAATTCTTAAAAAATAAATACAATATTTTAAATATTTAGTCATTTTTGTAAACAAACTGAAAATGAAAAAGACTCAAAAATCAAAAGAATTAGGAGTGATAACGGTGGAGAATTCAAAAACCATATATTTACTAAATTCTGCTTAGAAAATGGGTACCATAAAAAATTCTCATGTCCTAATACACCTCAACAAAATATAATAGTGAAAATAAAAAATAGAACTCTTCAAGAAGTCACTAGAACAATGCTTAATGAGTATCAATTACCAAAATATTTATGGGCAGAAGTTGTTAGTACAACCTACTATATACGAAATAGAATAACAATAAATAAGAAATAAAATAAAACCTCATTTGAAATTTACTATAATAAATTACCAAATATTAAATACTTTAAGGTATTTAGATGTCCTTTTTACATATTAAACACAAGAGAATACTTAAGAAAATTTATCTCAAAAGTGGAAAATGAAATCTTTGTAGAGCATTCCCTAAATAGTAGAGGATATAAAGTTTATAATAAGACTACTCTAAGAATTGAAGAAATAACCAATGTAAAATTCGATGAAATTACTAAAGAATCTAACTCAACTCAACCTCAATATCAACTAATGGACTTCGTTAGAGCTAGCACTGATCTAGGGGGAGCAAGTGAAAACTCAATAGATAAATACAAGGATGAATAGAATCAACCACAAGAAAAGAACAAACACAAATTAAGCTTAGAATAATAAGAGTTTGCTCAAACCACCCAATTGAACAAATTATAGGTGACCCAAACCTAAGAGTTTTGACTAGATAATCCTTCAGAAACTTAAGTTAAATATCCTTAATCTCTAAAATTGAACCTAAAATGGCAAAAGAATCCCTGCTTGACCTAGACTGGATTATAGGAGTATAGCCATGCAAGAATAACTAGCTCAATTTGAAAGAAATGAAGTCTGGACTTAGTACCACTACCTGATAATAAAAAAGTAATAGAAACAAAATGGGTATTAAGAAATAAACTAAGTGAAAATGGAAAATTTGTTAAAAACAAGGCTAGACTAGTAGTTAAAAGGTTTAGTCAAGTAAAATGACTTGATTATGATAAAACATATATTCTAGTAGCCAGACTTGAGTCTATTAGAATGCTACTGAGCTATGCAGCCTATAAAGGATTTAATGTTTATCAAATGGATGTTAAATCCATCTTCTTAAATGGGCTAATAAAAGAGGAAGTTTATGTAGGTCAACCACCTGAGTTTTAAGTATAGATCATCCTGACTATGTGTTTAAACTAAAGAAGGCTTTGTATGGTCTTAAACAAGCACCTAGGGCTTGGTATGAAATGTTGACCTCCTATCTAATTTCTAAAGGGGTCAACCAGGTCAAATTGATCCAACTGTATTTGTAAAATCACTCAAACAAGATATCTTCATCGCTTAAGTATATGTAGACGACATAATTTTTGGTTTAACCAACTCAGAATTTTTATAAGAATTTATAACCTTAATAGAACAATAATTTGAAATGAGTCTGGTAGGTAAACTGACATATTTCTTAGATTACAAATTAAGCAAACTAATGAAGAAAATTATGTTTACCAACAAAAATACATAAAGGAATTACTTAAAAAATTTAGAATGAAAAATACCAAAAAAATAAACATACCAATGAAAACTAACACAACCTTAGATAGTGATCCAAATGAAAAACTCATGGATCTAAAATATTATAGGAGTGTCATAGGGAGCCTTTTATACTTAACTGTAAGTCAACCTGATATTTTATTTGCAGTTAGTATGTGTGCTAGATACCAAACTTGCGCTAAGGAATCCCACTTAAGTAATGTAAAAAGAATTTTTAGATATTTGAAACACATACTAAATATAGGAAGTTGGTGTTGGAGGATCGGTGGCCGGCTTGAAGGGGGGTTGGATAGACTGCACCCCCAAATACTCGCTTCCTACGTATTCGTTAGTGCGCAAGCGGAAATACAAATACTAATAACGAATACAAAAGCTAAAGACAAAGAAAAGAACTAGCAAACCAATAACACGTTCGTTTAACGTGGTTCGGAGATGATGCTCCTACTCCACGGCTGTCCGTAAGGTGGACGATCCCTATCCGTCGGTGGATTAGCCCCCGGCAAACTCCGGCTATCTCAAGTCGCTCCTTGTGGGTGGAGAAACCTCACCACAACACACCAAGACCTCTTGGATTCCACAAACACTTGAGCACTTGTAGACTACTAATTAGACCTTAACCAAGTCTAATTCATCCTACAGCTACGAGCAATCGACTGACTGGGTTGGCAGTGCGGCACGGCAGCAGCCATGCACCACCGGTGCCACCAGTGGCGTTTCTATCTTCTGGGTGTAGATTCCAGGCTCTCATCATCCTCTGCATTGCCTGCATCTGCCAGTGCAAGAAACGACTGGTACAACCCTAAACTTAGGGTTTCCCATCCCGAGTACATTTCACTCGCACTCGGACCCTCACGACTCACTTGACTCTTCTTTGCAGCCTTGACCTCTTGCCTTCAAGCCTACTTCCTTTTGGCTCTCGTCCCTCGGATGCATCCAAGCCCGCGGCTTGTCTCCAATGCCATCCTTCGCGTATGCCTCGAAGTCGCTTCCCTCGGCCCTTGTCCTTGCTGCCTTGTCCACGATCCCTCAGATGCATTCAAGCCCGCGGCTTGTCCTCAATGTCATCCTTCATCGGACCCGAAGCCGTCAACCTGAGTCACATGTGTCACCTGCAGTCCTGCACAACTCAAGTACACATATTAAATAACAAGGGTAAACCTAACTTAAACCCTTTGCCCAAACACCAAAACACATGGTCCCACGAACCATTGGGATTGCTCCAACAATCTCCCCCTTTTTGGTGTTTGGCAATACGTTTAAGTTAGGGAAAACAAATAGCAAAACAATATGCTAAAACAAAATGGACTTACAATGCCAAGGCTACACACTTGGACTTACTCCGCCGAATAGACTTACATTGCCAAGACTACACACTTGGCAACCGCCGAATGGACTTACGATGCCAAGGCTACACACTTGGACTTACAACGCCGAATGGACTTATGTTGCCAAGGCTACACACTTGGCAACCGCCGAATGGACTTACGATGCCAAGGCTACACACTTGGACTTACAACGCCGAATGGACTTACGTTGCCAAGGCTACACACTTGGCAACCGCCGAATCAAGATGCAAACATTCATTAGAACCTATCACAAGGCTCCCCCTACACCTACGCTCCCCAATGAGCTAGGATTTTACCACGGGCTTTTTAAGAACCTATCCCAAGGCTCCCCCTATACCTAAACTCCCCAATGAGCTAGGATTTTACCACGGGCTTTTTAAGAACCTATCCTAAGGCTCCCCCTATGCAAAGGCACTTAAGGTTTTCCCAATTTAAACCTTACTTCTCCCCCTTTGCCTAACATCCAAAAAGTTCTCCAACAATATCCCAATTGTTGAAAACTTATCATCCAAACTGACCCTAAACTCATGTATTAATCCCCCTTGGATCCCATACATCTAAGTGAGTTGACATGGTCAAGAACAGCGCTGAAAAACACTTTCAGGCTGGTATCAGTCGACTGCCCCAAGTGCCAGTCGACTGCCCTCGTCAAAATGAGCTTACAGAACCATTCTGTGCTCAAAAACACTGTTACCAGTCGACTGGTATCTGTACCAGTCGACTGGTACCCTATTTCTGAAAAAATCAGCCTTTTCAGGCCAACTTCAGAAATGCACCAGAAATTCCCTAGACCTCTAAAAATTCCCAAATTTTGTGGAGAGGTCTATTGTACCAGTGTCTACTTGGAAAAAATACATTACAAAATGTATCTATCACCAATCCCAAGATTGACACAAAATCCAAAACTAGCTAAATGGTTCAATTGAACCTTGACCTAAAGTCCTAGTTTTGGCTTCCTTTTGATGTATTTGCCCATACCAACCCACAATGCATCCCTAGCATTGGTTTATATGGCATCTATACATCCAAAACCAATTATCATGCTATATGCCCCCAAATGTCATATTTCTTGCATGAAACACAAACCATGTGTGCCAAATCCCTAGGTTTGAGACTCAAGTCCGTCTCTAAACCACTTGGCACACTCCATGGCTCCTCTAGACTCCCAAGTAGTACCCACCTGAGATACATTGGCCATGGGTCCCAAATTGACTCTTGGAGCTCCCCTTAGAGCTCTTATCCTTAGCCACCTCCCTAGGTGACTCATCTATTGTGGCCAAACCACAATGATGTCCCTTAGAAGATCTCCTTATCTTCTTGACCTTGGACACATCATCCTTGCCATAATCATATGCAACCCTAGCATATTTCTTTTTATTGGCATTGGATGACTCTCCCTTGCCCTTATCATGTGCCACCCTAGCACATGGTCTTCTTTTAACCTTGGAGGGACTAGATCGGTATTCCAAACCCGATTTATCATTGTTGGGTTTTTGGCTACCCAACACCATACTTAATCCCTTAGATCCAATAGTGAATCTCTTAAGGAATTTCTCTAAACCATCAAGCTTTGCCTTCAAAGCTTGATTCTCCCTTTCTAGGTTCCTAACCCTAGAGTCAACATGTCCACCTTGGACATTCCTAGACCTACCCTTCCTAGGCATGTGTCTCCCCTTCTTGGGATTAATGCCTTGGTTCTCCTTAGGTCTAACATTTTTAGAGTTATCATGCATAGGTCTCCTAGGGTTATGATCCACATTTACCCTATTCCGATCATGATATCTAAATCCAAAATTTTTCATTGCTACATAATGATAATCATTATTTTTCCTAGCATGCATGGGAACATAAGAACTTGAATTACACTTCAAGTTAGGATATACCTCCCTTACCCTTGAAGCTCCCCCTTGACACTTGCTTCTCTCCTTCTTCTCCCATTTCTTTAGATGCGCTAGCTTCTTAATTTCTCCCTTTTTGGGGCATTTGGTGTGGTAGTGGCCCTTCTCTCCACACGTGAAGCATATGATGCGCAATCTCCTCCTTTGGGCTTCTTCACTCCTACAACCCTTGTTAGTGTTTAAATTAACTTGAATGGGTTTAGGAGATACCTCTTTCTTACCCATAGGACATCTACTTTTGTAGTGTCCCCTTTCATTGCACCCGAAGCACACAATGTGAGCTTTTGATTTTGCTTCGGTGGAGGTGCTTGCTAGATTAACCACTTCCAAGACATCTTCTTCTTCTTCTTCACTTGTCTTGGAATTTTCTTCAATTATTGAGGATGTAGATGATGTCTCATCTTTCTTCTCCTCCTCGGATGTTGAGCATGACTCAACTTCCATTTGCTCCACCTCCTCTTCTTGAGCTACTAAGCCCATCTCCTTGGGCTCCACATCCGATTGGTCCTTCTTCTCCTCTTGGACCACTTCATCACTTTCTTCGGATTTTCTTTCTTCTTCTTGTGTAGGCAAAAATTCCTCCCATGAAAATTTCTTCACTTTGCTCCACAATTCATGGGCGTTCTCATATTTACCTACACCACTTATCACATTAGGAGGCAATAAATCAATTAAAATTGCTATTACCTTTGAATTTGCCTCCGATCATGTGGTTTGCTCTTCCGTCCAACGTCGTGTTCGGAGCTTCTTTCCTTTCTTGTCCTTTGGGACTTTGAATGGCTCTTTGACCACCATCATTATGTCCCAATCCGTATTGAAGAAAACCTCCATCCTCGTCATCCAATACGTGATGTCCCCAAGGCTTCCTCCTTCAAATTTTGGAGGGACAATAAACCCGGCCATCTTGTGCTTCCTTGGCGGTTAGTCCAACGGATAGCGTCCTCGCTCTGATACCACTTGTTGGAGGATCGGTGGCCGGCTTGAAGGGGGGTTGGATAGACGGCACCCCCAAATACTCGCTTCCTACGTATTCGTTAGTGCGCAAGCGGAAATACAAATACTAATAACGAATACAAAAGCTAAAGACAAAGAAAAGAACTAGCAAACCAATAACACGTTCGTTTAACGTGGTTCGGAGATGATGCTCCTACTCCACGGCTGTCCGTAAGGTGGACGATCCCTATCCGTCGGTGGATTAGCCCCCGGCAAACTCCGGCTATCTCAAGTCGCTCCTTGTGGGTGGAGAAACCTCACCACAACACACCAAGACCTCTTGGATTCCACAAACACTTGAGCACTTGTAGACTACTAATTAGACCTTAACCAAGTCTAATTTCGTCGCCTTGGCCGGCCATACCAAGCTCCTTCTTATAGAGCTTGGAGAAATCAGCCTTGCTGATTTGCCCGTTACCAGTCGACTGGTCCATGCACCAGTCGACTGGTGCCAGCCACAACGGCACTCCAACGGCTATCTATCAGTCGACTGATCCCATGACCAGTCGACTGATCCCAGCCATTTCGGGCACAGAATGCTTCTGTGCTCACCACCAGTCGACTGGTCCCAGTACCAGTCGACTGGTACAACCCTAAACTTAGGGTTTCCCATCCCGAGTACATTTCACTCGCACTCGGACCCTCACGACTCACTTGACTCTTCTTTGCAGCCTTGACCTCTTGCCTTCAAGCCTACTTCCTTTTGGCTCTCGTCCCTCGGATGCATCCAAGCCCGCGGCTTGTCTCCAATGCCATCCTTCGCGTATGCCTCGAAGTCGCTTCCCTCGGCCCTTGTCCTTGCTGCCTTGTCCACGATCCCTCAGATGCATTCAAGCCCGCGGCTTGTCCTCAATGCCATCCTTCATCGGACCCGAAGCCGTCAACCTGAGTCACATGTGTCACCTGCAGTCCTGCACAACTCAAGTACACATATTAAATAACAAGGGTAAACCTAACTTAAACCCTTTGCCCAAACACCAAAACACATGGTCCCACGAACCATTGGGATTGCTCCAACAGTTGGTACCCTAGAACACCTATAGGTGAGTACATAGCAATGAGTGAGTGTGTAGCATAACTGTTATGGATGATGCACACATTAAAAGACTTTAACTTAGAAATAAAAATATAAAAATCCATATTGATAAAATTATTTCAATTAACTTAACCAAAAATGTAGTACATCATTCAAAAATTAAACACATTGAAATTGTCACACCCTAGAGGAGTCTCTGCCCTATAAACGGACAAGATCTCCCCTATAACGGTGATAAATAAAACATAGATACAATGTCACAAGGCTACTCATAAGCTATAATCAACAACCCACATGACTGGAATATACACAACCACGCAGTTATATATATAACCCACTCGGTTGGAATAAAATGATCACAATCACGCAGTTATATCATAAACAACCCACACGGTTGCACAAAAAACACAGCGGAAAATAAAAGGAAAACCCATAAACTAAAACGACACATTGCTAGCCAGCTAGATTTTACACAACAACCATCAGAAACATCAAAAGTAGCCACAAGGATAAACACCAAGTCCAAAACAAAATTATCACAATGCCAAGTATATAAAAACCAAAGAAATGTAATAAAAGCATAAAGAAAAGTAAAGACTATTCTTCGATATGACCTGGGACCGGCAGACAGGATATTCGAAGCGACTCTATAATCACTACCTGCTACCTGAGGAAAAAGAGAATACACAAATGTGGTAGTGAGTGTGGGTCATTCAATGGGTAATAAACAAGATAGTCCATGGTCTATATACAATATGGAGATCAAAGTATACACTCTCAGTAATGAACTAAGAACATGATCATATACGACATTACCAATGCACATAACCATAACTGACATAATAAATACACATAACTATAATTGACATATGAATGCACATACCAAATCTGGAACTAACACATACGGTATAATTGTAACAACCCAAATTTTCTCATTTCGAGTTCCAAAAATAATTTAAAAATATTTAAAAATGCTATAGAAAAATTTTAGAGATTTTTAGAAATTTTTATGTAATTTTTGGAGGTCTTTTGGTATTTTTACTAAACGAAAGAAGTTTCGACAAAAAATTGGCCAAGCTAAGATTCAAACCGTGGACCTCAGACCTAAAACAAGCCTTAACCGAATCTAGCCAGCCAACTGTTCCACAAATGTTTTATGAAATAATATAGAACGAAATAGATTTAAGCAGTAAGGAAACATTTAAAATTAAAAGGCTCGGCTGAGGATTTGAATCCGCGACCAGAGGTTCCGGTCAAAATGCAACTAACCAACTGTTCTGCAAGCGTTTGTTAATCAAGTAGGGGAACAAACTATATATAAGCTATAGTTGGAACCGAAAATAACCCTAATTATAAAGATTTAATTTCTTTTCCCGAACCCCTAATCTCGTTTCTCTTTTCCTCCTCACGCGCGGCGACTCTTCTCGGGCGGAAACGAAGCCACACCTAGGGCACGTTTCCGGCGGCCGGCGAGCACTTTTCTCCGTGAGGTCTTCACACCTTCTCGGCCGTCTCGTTGAGGGGAGCACGCGGACACAGAGGAATCACCAAGAGCTCGACTTCTCCGGAAACCCTAGAGTTCTTCCTCTTCCGGTTGTAAGTCCTAAAAGCAAGGGTAAGTGCTTCTCACCTGCAGTAGGGGTAGTTCGGATTCCGCGAGCGTTGGTTTCGTTAACAGTCTGGAGTTTGGATTTTGAAGTTGAGATGTCTTCCTTGGTGTTGCCGAAATTTCAAAACAGATTTGGAAATTCTTGATTTCGATTTATGCTTTGGAGCTTGTACTATGGTATTGTTGGATTGAACTTGGATGAGATTTCATTCCTTTGATCGGTTTGAATTACTGAACAGAACTATGGAAAGATGAATGAATAGGAAGGATAATTTATAGGCTAAAGAATTCTCATGATGTTGTTTGGGTATTTGATCTACCATTATGTTTCATCTTTTTCTGTTATTTAAGCTCGTAGCTTTAAATCTTTGCAATGTATATTTTTCCTTCAAGAACTATTATATAAAATGTATGCCTTTGCTTGCTTGTTGGCACTACTTTCTCAGATTTTGAATCTTGTGATCTAGCTCAATTGGATCGGATATACCTCTTATAAGTTATAGTCTTTCACTGGACAGCTATCTAAGGTGCTCATCTCTTTAGTACCCTTTCATCACATATGACATTGGTAGCAAACTTACTTGTTTTACTCAAATGACATTGGTGTAAGACATGGAGGTCATGAGTTTTCTTCTTGTAACCACAGAACCCTCTCCTTTGCCTTTTTGCCTTGGTCCTAGCGAAAGTAACCATTCCACTATGTTTGTCACAGTCAAGTTACAAGTCCAAGATTCAGTATTTATACTGCAATAGGATCTTCAGAATAAAATAGATTCCCTTATGAAAATAGGTTAAGCGTTAAGCATGTTTTGTTTTCATTTACCCTTTATGAGAAGTTATAAGTAAGAAAAAACCAAGGTCTTGATAGGATCCCTAAATTTTAAGTATTGGGATCAGTAGCACACCAAGTGCTCAAAGAAATGCTAAGGCATTTTATTATAAGAACATAAAAAGAATAATAAGTATTTTATTTTAAAGAAAGGCTAGTACTCGACTTCCAAGGTTGTCGTTAAACAAATCCAGGTGACCAATTCCAAGGTCTTGGCCCTGGTAAGACCAAGGTCTTTACCCTCGTAGGACTGATGACTAGCTACCACAGTCCCTATTAGGGAGCGCGCATTGGTACTAAGCCTGGGCCCAAGAGAAGTTGATTATTATTTTAAAGTAATAAAGTATAAGTTTTGAAACAAATGAAACAAGCTTCATGTATGCTTAGAGTCAGCAAGTTTAGCTTCTTTTAATTCGAAGCATGCGGTATTAGTTTTATTTGTTTCCTGATTAGTTATTTAGCATGATTAGCTTTATCTTCCAGTATGCAGTTTTATCCTTGTATAGCATGATTAGCTATTAGAATTACATGAGTAGATTCCTTAGCTTTTCTTTGCTTTTAGATTAACATGAGTAGCTATGTTTATGCTTTATTTTCTTTTAGAGCATACAGTTTCTAGTTCTTCTTGTATACATGCATATCCATGTTTTTGTGAGTTAGATAGCACTTACTAAGTAAATTTTGCTTATAGATTGCATTTCCTCTTACTGCAGATAAAGGAAAGGAAAAGATTTAGCAAGGAAGGCGACAAGGTGGTGCGGATGGTGTGTGATGCCAGGACTGTGGGAGAGAACTGGGAAGTTTTGAGTTTTCGTGTCTAGTGGATAAGAAGTAATTGAGTTGTACCTTATGGTTGATGTCATTTGAGATTTTTAAAGAGTTATTTCCTTTTTCTTATGTTGCTAATTGAGTCTATTCCGCATTGTTAGTTTGGTTGTTTCCACTATTGGAGCTTTATTCATTTGCTATTGCTAGAATAGTTTTTTTTTAAAGTTATTGTGTCTTATTACTGCGTGGTTGTGAAGTATATATACCAGCCGCATGTGGATGATGGTTTATTTTGCATGTATTGATGATTATGGTCACCGGTACAGGAGAGATTCTGCCGAAATTTTTCGGTAAGGACTTCTCGTGGTTTCGATCATACCGGTTAAGTAGAGTTAGTAGTTAAGTAACGGTCATCCTTAGAGAGTAGTATAGTATAGTAAGAAGGGTGGTCGTTACAATAGTGATCAATAAAGTCACTAGGGATCAACAATAGATCTACTAGTAACACCTGAGTAATATAGACAATATCATATACATGTACAATAATGAATATGTATGAAGGATGACACTCATATGTAACAATCATATCTCAGTCAACTGTAACATATAACAATCACATGTAGCTAGTATTTACTAGGTATGTATGTAAATATATCTCTAAGAGATGCACCGCGCATCATATGGATATGCATGTATGCGCCACTCCTACACACCGCTCACAGCCACCACTACATCTGAGTGACCGAATAAGCAGGATTGTAACAATTGCTCGTGTCTCCAAGCTACCACTACATCAATGTGGCCTAGATGGGTAGGATGCAAAGTAGCTATCTAGCTACATAACAACGAGGGTCTCTATCTGCGCGACTTCATGCCACCACTACACAGAGTGGTCGAGTGGGCACAACAAGACAAGCTCCACTCCATACCACCACTCCTCCCCTGAGTGGCCGAATGGTCAGCTAGAAATGACTAACAACTAGCTCATACCATAAGGGAGCAATGGTAACCAACATGTAGTGCAATGATGAGCATTATGTGAATAAGCATGATACAGAGTCAGTCATCATCAATACAACAACTCCATCATCATAAATACCTCTAGATCCATCTAACACATATATCTATAAATATGGGTAGATCCAACTGGTGTCTACTAAACAACAAATATAATAAGTAGTAACACCAGATACGTACATACCATACATGCATGTAACCTACAACGTAGGTATAATCAACAAGAAACCTCTCATAACCATACTAGATACATGTATACAGAACATAGATACAATCAACATGATTCTTCCAGTAGTACACATCATACATGTATGCACTCAACAATATGTTAATGAACGGTCAAAATGATAACACCTATAACACATACCAAACATGTGTATGTTCAATATCATATGCATAATCAACATGCTAACTCAGTCAACAAAACGCCCCCTACAATACATACTCTATATGTGTATACACAATAGAGTATAGTTATCCAAAACCAAGACTGTATATGAAATAATTAGATCATCTCAAAGGTCACGCACAAGTATCAAGCAGGATAACAATACAAATAGATTTAAGGTAAGGCATCCTAATCTATCAAATAATAACTATACGCTAAGTTCAAAGAACTAAAGAGACCAAGAAAGAAATATCCGCCTTTATCTGTCGATCGTACTAAGTAATCCCACTTCGAGACACTCGTCTCGAATCCAAGTCCTGCGATCACATAATGTATTTAGCTGATTATATATGAAGTAAATAACTAAATAACTCCCCCACCTAATTAGAGTAACTCTAATCGAATATAATTATGGATTAATCCCCCAATTAACCTTAATCATACAACAACATAATTAGATTAGATTTATACATGATTCATCAATTAACCAATCATTTAATCCATTTAGGTTAAACAATCCCAACCATTTCGCCATCTAAATTTGGATTTAAATACATGAATGAAATCAATCCAAAACTAACCTCAGTTGAATGTCTCAGCCGATAACTCACTGCTAGAGAAGATCTTTGCCAAAATTAATGGCCAGAGCAAGTGAAACCGCTCTCCCTTCCAAACAAACCCCAATCCACAACCATTACATTCATAACTGAGAATTAAACCCAAATCCTAATCCAAAACTTTCAAACAAGAGGTCTTACCTTAAAGCGATCTACCACTGCTTAATGGTAGAAATCCAGATGCAACTATGGATATAGAACATTGAACTCAGATTGCAATAAAAGCTCCCTCCTTTTAATCAGCTGGAGAATTAGGATTCGGTCGGCGATGACCATGGGAAAGAGATGGATGAGTGAAAGAGCTTCAGATTCGAACTCCCTACTGTAGAATAATGTGATCTGATGAAGAGAACAAGGTGAAATTCGATGAAGTGATCGGGTCCCTCCTCCCATCTTAGACCGATGAAGTGCTCCAATGCAGTGGATTATAGCGGTGCCACCAAGCCTAGCTTCGAGTAGGATGTCAATCATGAGGAATGATGGATGAGAGGATGCTAGGGCACAAAATAGAAGTGCGATGGAAAGACCCACTGCTCTCCCTCTCCTAGGGTGATGACATCAGATGATGGAAGAGGGCGACAACGATGACAATGGTGAATCGCAACAGCTGGCACCGACGTCTCACGATAGGAGTGGTCATCTAGGGAGGAACGACTGGTCGGGGAGGTTGGCGAGGGCTTAACACCGGCTAAAGGAAGTGGCGGCAATGGAGATGCGAGGAAGAAGGGAAAGTAGCACAGAAGAGGGTGGAGCGAGTGCCTCACTGGCGATGATCAGCCCGTCTGGAACGTCGGCGTCAGCGGTCGATGATCGACACAGTGGCAGCGTGTGAGTTGTAGGCGACACACTGGATTTGAGAGAGGAAGAGAGGGATACGAGGATGAGAACTTAGGTTTCAATCAATTCAATCAACTCCCTCTTTAATTGAGTATTCTAAACAGACTTTCCTTAAACTTAATAAATTCATCCCCCAAACATGTCATACGAAATCTGTTTAAATATTTAAAAATTTCTAAAATTTCTAAAAAAAATCTAATAAGGTTATTTCTTTGACAACACTTATTATTTAATTATCGTATCTTATAGAAATAAAATATCACTTTATTATAGATCACGTCGCCAAAGGAGACATTGAACTCAACTATGTTGACTCCAAGTCAAATTTGACTGGCATTTTCACTAAACCACTATCAAAATCTGAATTCAGTAATCTACGAAGATGACTGGGAATGTGCACGATAGACTAGGACTTTTATTATCAAATAAATTTTTAAGTGATTTGCAAATTCTAGGAAAATTATTTACTTATGTGTTCTAAAATTTTTTCATTTCTCTAGTATCGCAAAAATTATTTTGGCCTTAGTCTAGATCGAATCATTAGAAAGTATGATCCTATAGATCTAGGTAACGAGCATCTCACAAACACACTAGGTCTACCTTGATTGTGTATTAAAAAACATAGAATGAAATGAGATGCGTAGGCATTTTGCCTAAACTTCAAATACTTATATCAGTGCATAAACATAAGTCTAGGCAAAAAATATCAAAATACAGTGATCAAGTTAAGTAATCCTTCTTAATAAACAATAAACTGGATCAAAGTTTAATTAACTTGACTAATCAAGTGAACATTACTATCTTTCAATAGATAGTTAGTAACTAACAATTAGACATGTACTAAAGATATTGGTACTTGAATGTTTATTGCTTTCAATAAAGATATCAGATTCAGGGGAGGATCCAATTTCAAAAAACAATTACTTGAGAAATTTTTATTAAAAATTCCTTAATTTTTTTAATATTCCTTAGATTTTTTTTAAAATCTTACTTAGCAATTTTTCTTTACACTATTTTGAAAATCTTACTTAGAAAAATTTCTCCTTAAAACTAATTTGAAAATCCTTACTAGAAAATCATTGGAAAATAGTTACTAAGAATAACTTTCCTTTACAAATATTTACTTAGATTTTTTTTTAAAAAAAAATCTTTGAATAAATTTGCTTAGGAAATTTTTTCAATTAGTTTGACAGTATTTTTTTTACTTTGAAAATATTTTTTTTGCAAATACTTACTTAGAAATTTATTTAGAAGCTTTTTGAAAAAGTTCACTTAAGAATTTTTTTTCCCTTACTTTGAAAATGTGGACTTACAAATATTTAATCAAGAATTGCAAAGAAATTTTCCCTAAAAAGGTTTTTACAAAGTCCTACTTGGAAAACAATTTTGTCAAAAATTTTCCTTACAAAAGGATTTTAAAAATTATTTGACTGAACTTCTATTCAAAATCTCTCCCTAAGTCTGAGATATATAAAGTATTTACATTCAACTATTTTCTATATTATTGTCTAGCATTACTTCCTTATTCTTTTATTTTCTTTTCCTTACTTTTTTTATGAATGTCAAAGGGAGAAGGTAAGTGTTAATGTAGAAAAACAACAAACAAATTTGATCACGTAAAATAAATGAAAACCAACTTAGATAACTTGTTTGTATTTTTAATATTGTCTTTCAATATTATTTTTTCTAATATTAACCCAGGTTATCATTGTATCAAAAAGGGAGAGATTGTTGGTGTAATTTAAACTAATGATCTAACTCATGTTTTGATGAATGATAAGGGAATTAAAGTTAGAGTGTTGTGTGATCTAATTTCTTTACCAAGTGTGTAGGAGTTGATGGATCTGAAAGATCTGGCACCAGGCTGAAATCTAGCTAGGTCTGCTGGACTCGATAGTTGGTGGGAAGTCTAGATAGGTTCGCAGGGCCCAATATCTGGCTGAAAGTTGGGTTGGGTCTGCGGGACCTGACAACTGACCAAAGTCTAATTGGGTTTCGAGATCTAACAATTGGCGAGAAGACCTGGTGGGTCAAAGGAAAGTCGAGTGACTGCAGTTGGTAAATAAGAGGTAAGAAACTAGAGGAGAGATCCAGTGATGACGTGTTCCCAGTTGAGGGAACTATAGGCGTTGGTCCAACTTAGGTCCATTTGGAAAATCTAAGTTGGGACCTTGACTAAATCCTAGTCTTAAGGAAACATGATCTAATTACTACTTCTATCTTACTATGTTGTGCTAACTTTATTTTTCAGAATAAATATATTTTTATTTGCCTAGGACTAACTTTTTTTACAAGGAAGAAAGCTAAAAAAGGGGTGTTCGGGCGCCCGAACCAGAAAAATTATTCCAAAGCTGAGTTAGAGTGCGTTGAATGACCGAGCTCATATCAACAGTCCAGGCACCCGGAGGGGGTCCGACCACCTGGAAGTGGATAAACTAAGTTTTGACTAGAGATCGCTATGTTAGCAACGATATCTACGCGCCCAGAGAGGTTCCAGGTGCCTAGAATGGGCCTATATAAGAGTCTTCTACCAGTAGATTCAAAACATCAACTACTATAAGTTTCATTCTTGCATACTACTCCAAAAAGGCTCCGACGACACTGAAAGGAAGCTCCAAAGCTCGAAGAATGAGTGATTCTAATTTCCTTTCTGTTTGAATTTCAGTTCTTGTACTCAATATTTGTAACTAATTATTTGAACTGATAGCGATTGTCCAATGAAAGCGATCAATGATCACGAGCCTTGTAGTAAGAGTCGTCATAAGCTCTGAACCAAGTAAAACCATCTATATTAGCATTGTTTTCTATTTTCTTTATTCCATTGCGCAACTCATTTTAATTCACAATTTTTGAAAATGCTATTCATCCCCTCTAGCGTATTTACGGTCCTACACCTTCAACATCCAAAAGTTATCCCGCAACTTCAGCTTCTTATTGTCATCGAATTCTTCTGTGTTATTCGACTGAAGGCAACTTCCAAGCTCCCGAAGGCACTTTCCATGAATAGTACTCAAGGTGCCTTCCATCTCATGGAAGGCGCTTCGGGTACTGTTCACCTAAGGTAACTTGTGCTCCTTTTGCCTTGCAAGTTCATGTTAGCCCAAAATAAATAATAACTTACAAAATAGAGTTAGCACAATAAATATAGTATTAATTAGTAATTAGATCCTGTCTCCCTGAGATCAAGATCTAATCAAGGTCTCAATTTAGGTTTTTAAAATAGACCTAAATTATACCGACGCCTACTGTCTCCTCAATTGAAATGTGTGCTCACTGAGTCACTCTCCTCTAGTAACTTAACTTCACATACCAAGTGTCAAGTTACCTCCTTGACGTCCAATCTGATCCACCAGGTCTTCCTGCTGGAATCACATATCTGAACTTCGCCAATCGGGAATCGAACATCTCGACCTTCTGCCGAAATTGTACATCCAGACTTCAACTCATTGAGCATCAAACATCCCGATCTCTTGTTAGAATCCCACATTTAGACTTCACCAATTTAGAATCACACATCCCGACTGGACTGTTAGTGTGGGAAGCATCCGACGATCGAACTTGAGTTTTGATTATGTCAAAGGGTCCAAAGTTTAGTTGTCTTGTGATCTAACAAGTTTGAATGAGCTTGCAGGAAAGTCCTAAACTGTCTTAGGCAAAAGTTCTAGTGGATTCTAGGCAGGTGGAAAATCCTAGGGGGTGGTAACCCTAGGTCTTAGGGGGAGGTAACCCTAGGTGATGGAAAGTCCTAACTGAGGTTAGGCAGGTGGAAAACCCTAGGGGGTGGTAACCCTATGTCCTAGGAGGCGGTAACCCTAGGTGATGGAAAGTCCTAGCTGCAGTTAGGTAGGTGGAAAACCCTAGGGGGCGGTAACCCTAGGTCCTAGAGGGTGGTAACCCTAGGTTATGGAAAATCCTAGAGGGTGATAACCCTAGATCCTTTGTAACGACCACCCTTCTTACTACTCTACTACTCTCTAAGAGTGACCGTTACTTAACTACTAACTCTACTTAACCGGTATAATTAAAAACCACGAGGAATCTCTACCGAAAAATTTCGGCAGAGTCTCCCCTGTACCGATGACTAAAGCATCAATACAAACAAACTATACTCAGCCACAGGCGGCTGGAACATATATCTTCACAACCACGCAGTATAATATCACAAATAAAAGAAGGAAACTACCCTAATAATAGCAAACAACAATATCACTCCATCAATAGAACCCAACTACAAATGCGGAATAAACTTAATTACAATCTTGACTAATAATAGCATTTAAAGAAAACTAAAGAACTCATAACAGAAAAGTCTTAACAATTCCTTAGCAAACTCTTGATCTCCCCATAGTCCAGCCATCACACACCTTCATCACCACCACCTTGTCGCCTTCCTTGCTAAATCTTTTCCTTTCCTTTATCTGCAGTAGGAGGAAGTGCAGTCTATAAGCATAAAGCTTAGTGAGCACTATCTACTCACAAAAAAAACTCGATATGCATGTATATAAATAAAAACATGCTAAAACTGAATGCTAACATGTAAAGCTACTCATGCTCATAAATAGCAAAGGAATCATACTATCTGAAATACTAAACATGTATAGCTAATCATGCTCATAATCCAATGAAGGAATCATACTAACTGAAATACTAAACATGTATAGCTAATCATGCTCATAATCCAATAAAGGAATCATACTAACCGAAATACTAAACATGTATAGCTAATCATGCTCAAAATCCAATAAAGGAATCATACTAACTGAAATACTAAACATGTATAGCTGATCATGCTCAAAATCCAATAAACGAATCATACTAACTGAAATACTAAACATGTATAGCTGATCATGCTCATAAACCAATAAAACTATAACTGCATGCTGAGAGCAAATAAAGCTAAACATGCTGAATAATCTAATAGCAAGAAACAAATAAAACTACTACTGCATGCTTCAAATAACAAGAACTAAACTTTCTAATTCTAAACATATTTGAAGCTTGTTTCATTTGTTTCAAAACTTATACTTTAATACTTCAAAATAATAATCAACTTCTCTTGGGCCCAGACTTTGCGCGCATTCTTAATAAGAATCGAGGTAGCTAGTCTCGAAACTACTAAGATACTTCTAGGCCTTGTGCCTAGGGGCAACTTGGAGCCCATCCCTTGGACCTTGTGTCCGGTACATGCCCTTTAAAAGTAAAATACTTATTATCTTAATTACTTATTCTTTAAATGCCTTGGCATTTTAATAAGCACCTTGTGTGCCAAAAATCCCTAAAGTCTTGACTTTGGGATCTACTTAAGACCTTGGCCTTTTTCTTTCTTTTCTTTATCTTTCTTATACTTGTTAATACTTCTAACAGAATACTTCTTTAAAGAGAAACTGAAATGTTTAAGCAAATTCTATCTTTGAAATGCTTAAACCAAAAACCTGCCTAATATGCCAATAAAATTCTGCATATTAAGCTTAATAAAAATCTGTCCTAAAATTGAAGTTCTACATGCAATACTTATCAAAATCTGCAAGCAGTACTTATGAAATCTGCTTATTAAAAATCTGCATACTATACTTATAAAAATTTGCATGCTATACTTATAAAAATCTGCTTATTAAAGTCTGCATACTATACTTAACAAATCTGAAATCTTTAGGCATGCTACAGTAGAAATAAATCAAGAAAAACTGAATTTGATTTCTTTAAGCCTACTCTAAAATAAAACTGCTCATGTTAAACTGATCATGCTTATTTATTAGCAAATGGAAAAATTGCTCATGCTTTACTAACAGCAAGGAAAAACTACACTGTAATACTCATTATATATGGACTTTAACACATGGTTAGGCCAAGTTCAATTATTCCATTGGACAAGTAATGGTAGGACATGTTCTCCCTCAGGATTATATTTGATATAATACCATTAATATTGTTATCAAACCAACCCAAAACTGATAAAACTTGTAAAGGAAACATGAGCATTCTGATCACAGTATCACCATCTCATCAACATCTTTTAACTCTGATTAAGGCTTTAATATTGTTATCTACTAAAAGAATGATGCTGTTATCAAAAGTTGATGCGTGAACATTTAAGCATATAAGGAACCAAAACATAATTCAAAGCAAAATAATTCCTTAAACTACTCTTTTAACTCCAAGCTATCCTAATGTTGTTCAGGAAGGAAATCTGGAAGCAAGACAACAAGAAACACTTACTTCTTTTACCTTTCTATTCATCCTAATGCTGTACCAAACTAAAGCAAGGAAACCAAGCCATTAAAAATCCAACAGAACTCCCAAATTAGAGTTATCCACACCCATTGCATGGCACAAACCCAAATCCAAATTACTCAACAATAAGATGATCCCATAATCAACCTAACGAATTTGGATTTAATGGTCATGGCAGCCCGAAACCACAGCTTTGTTCCAGATCAGTTGCCCTATATCAAAAAGAAAAAACATGCCTAATTCATACCATTAGTTTCCCCTCTTTGAAGTACACGGCAGTAAACACAAGGAAACTTCAAACAAATCCGAAAGTAAGGAAAACAAATCGAAGCTCGGAACTACTCCTACTGCAGGTGAGAAGCAACTCACCGTGATTTGCTTGGACTTACAACCAATCGGGACGAACTCTAGGGCTGCTAGGGTTCGGAGAAGTTGTTTCCTCAACGATCTCTTGGTATCTACTTGTTCTTCTCGACGAGGGGATCACGAAGGTGTGGAGATCTCGTCGGAAAAAGTCCTCGCCGGCCGCTGGAGATGAGCCCTAGAAGGTGCTGCGTTTTCGCCCGAGCAGGAGTCGGCGCCGTCGCGTGAGAAGAGGAGAAATTTCGAGAGAAAATGTTTTGGTTTTCCAAAAATCCAAAACCTAATTCCCTTTCTTATAACTAGAGTTTTTTTTATTATTAACTGTACCTTAAATATAATCCATTCTTTCCTTACTTAACAAAAACTCGCTGGCACAGCTGGTCAACCGAGTTTTAACCAAGTCAAAGGTCTCGGCTTCAATCCCTCAGCCGCGCACTTTTTCCCAATTTATTTCCTAATCATTAACTATGCTATAAATTTAGTTCTCACGATATAAGGTTAACAAAATCGTGTAGCTCAGCTGGTTTGGCCAGTTTTGCTTGGGTCAGTCCAACCCGAGGTCGTGGGTTCGAATCTCACCTTCAACGTTTTTTTTTTAAACTTCTTTCTTTTTGTAACCCTACTAAACGACCTCCAAAAATTACATAAAAATACTCTAAAAATTTCTAAAAATCTCTAGAATATTTTAAAAGCATTTCCAAATATTTTTATGGACATTTGGAACTCGAAATAGGGAAAATTGGGTCGTTACATCCTTGGGGGTGGTAACCCTAGGCAGAAAGTCCAGTCAGTCTGGAGGACAGATCTGCCAACATGTAATCTCTCCTGAGAGGAGTAGGTGAGGACGCGTTCCTCGGCGAGGGAACAGTAGGTGTCGTTTTAACCTAGGGTTTCCTGAGGAAATCCGAAGTCAGAACTGAACAGTCTGAAGGCTGTCAAAGTTATTTATTTACATATTATATGCTATGTGCTAACCCTATTTTACAAGAGACTAACACTTTGTGCAGGGTTAGAATCGATCGGGATCGGTTGACCGAACATCTGGATCGGTTTACCGAACCTCTAAGCAGCAAGATCAGAGTTTTAGCAAGTGGACTGGGTTCGACTAGGGGATCGGTCGACCGAACCTCAGGATCGATCGACCGAACCTCAGGATCGATCGATCAAACCAAGGATAAGATATGATTGGATCAGGCTAGGTTGATCAGGGCAGAGATCATCAGCTGATCAGTCGACCGAATGGCGGGATCGGTCGACCGAACGAAGACTTATCTGAAGCGACATAATCTAGACGGGAAGCGGGGCTAATCCAAGAGAAATCGGTTGACCAAACTAGGGGATCAGTCGACCGACCAGTGACGAGTCAAAGACTGATCCTGAGATCAGTGGATCTGGATCAGGTCTACCTCGACTATAAAAGGAGGGCTCGACCAAGTACTTCGATAATAATTCTTGAAGAATAACTTGAGCTCTTGCACGCACTCCAAAAATGTCTAAACGTTGCTCTAACGACGATCAAGCTAGAAGTTCTATTTCTCCAAGTCGTTGGTAACAAGTTTAATTTTGAGTAATACTTGTAAGCTGTATATTTGTACTTGTACTCAATTTTTGAATCTATAGTGATTGTCTAACGAAAGTGATCAACGATCGCGGACCTTGGAGTATGAGTCGCCACAGACTCCGAACCAAGTAAAAGAAAGCTTGTTAGCGTTGTTTGTCTTTTCATTCTTTATTCTGCTGCGTGTTCTGTGTGTTTTCCGAAACGAGTGAAAAAGCAACGTGTGCTATTCACCCCCCTTCTAGCACGTCTTCAATCCTATATGGACTTCCTGCTTGGTGTCTGGTCCTCTTGACTTGTTAAATTAGCCAACCCTACACAGTTGGTAATAAGATTAGATCACAAGCACATCTAACTTTAATCCACTTGTCATTAATCAAAACTCAGGTTTGATCATTAGAGCCAACTACACCAACAATCTCCCTTTTTTGATGTAATAACAACCTTGATTAAAGTTAGAAAAAATTAATATACAAAACATACATATAAAAAAATAATTTTAAGAGAAATCTAAAAATAAAACAGTTAAGTTTTATTCTCTTAATCATTTTTAGGGTTTAAGTTTTTCAGATTTCCTTATTTTTTCTTACTTAAACCGTAACCCTCCCCATTTGACATTCATAAAAAAATATACAGATAAGTATACCAAAGTATGAAAATGGAAATACAGAAGTAAGCAAGTTAAATAATAAAATTTTTAAAGTAAGCATAAAAACTTGCAGGTTTATCATAAGGAGGAGTTAAGAGAAATTTTGAAAGGAATTTTCAAAATTTACAAAAGGTTTTCAAAATTTTGAAAATTGAATTTGCAAAGCTAAACTTTGCAAGAATTTTGCAAACCATTTTTCAAGATAGATTTCAAAACACTTTTTAAAAAATAATTTATTACAACGTAATTTTTTAAGTTTCAATTGTTCAAGGTAACTTTTAAAAAGGTTTTACAAATTATCTTTTCAAAATAATTTGAAAGAATAACTTTTCATAATATTTTAAAAGTAATTTTCAAAGTGAGTTTGAATGTATTTTCAAATATATTTTACCAAGTTTTTCAAGTATTTTTTAAAAACATTTTTCAAGTATAAATTTTGGCAAGTGTTTTGAAAAGTAATTTCTGAAACATTTACAAAACATTTTTCTTAAGGAAATTAGATCAAAATAATTTTGGAAACCTTAAAAAAAATTCAAAAGCAATTTAAAGTAATTTCAAAGTATTTATTATTTTTCAAAATATTTTTGAGAGCATCGTTCAAGTACAAACATTTTCAAATATTTTTCAAAAATATTTTTAAAATGTTATTTAATTAATTTTTTAAAATGGGGTTTTCAAAATAGTTTTCAAAATAATTTTTGTAGCATTTTTCAATGGAACGCATTAAAGTGATGGTGCTTCATGAGAAAAGTATTTAATTATTTTCTAAGGTAATTTTAATCAGTTTTCAAAAATAGATCCTTCTACTTAAGTTGACACTCCCGTTAATCTGACGCCTATGGTTATCAAGGAGCTCTATCTAATTGTTTAAGTGATTTAGTGTTGGAATACTTATTTTCAGAAAATATGCAATTTAAAAAAACTATATAAGTTAAGTTTGATTAATTTGAGATTATTTAAATTAATTAAGCATTCCTAGAATATTAATCTAGGATTTAAGTTATTCAATTTAAGTTTCATATTAAATGAAACAACTGATTACTAATGTTTTATTAATTAAGTTAAAAATAAGTTAAGTTCAAATTATTAAGTTTGATTTAACTGTATTCAGTAAGTTTTATTTTTGGATGGATAGTTTTCTTGAAACTAAATTGGATTCTTTCTTATCAATATTGAGTATTATTTAAGTTTTAATTGTATTAAGTTAGGTTTAATTACATTTAGGTTCAATTAAGGAATACATTGGAATTAATTTAAGTATGAATTAATTAATTAATTTATATATAATTAATTATTTATTTTGGATTAATAATATTTAGGTTAAATTAGTGTATTAATTAATTTAAGGGTTCAATTAGGATTATCCAAAATTATTCATTTAGGTTAGATTAATTAAAGTTAAGTTTATATTAAGTTAAATTAATGTTTTGAGTTTAATTCAATTAAATTTTAATTATTTAATTCGATTTAAAGTTTAAGTTAATTAAATTTTAGTTGATTTAATTATTTATTTAATGATGATATAGGTTTAAACTAATTAATTTAATTAATTAAACTTTAAGTTTAGTGTGAAAAATAAGTTTTAATTAGGTTTTTAAGTTTTAGCTAAGTGCTTATATTTTAACTAAGTTTTTGTTGGATCGAGAAGGGCTAGAGGGGAGGGGGGTGAATAGCGCTCGTGACTATTTCGTTCGATAAAAGAAACGTTTTAAGAGTAAGGCAGCGGAAATAAGTAAAGCAACTACACAGCGGATACTAGGGGTTTACTTGGTTCGGAGCCTGTGGTGACTCCTACTCCAAGGTCCGCGATCGAAGATCGCTTTCGGTGGGCAATCACTATCAATCCGAAAAACTTTTACAATTGAGGATTACAAGTGCTGAATAAAATAAAGGATACCGACAATACAGAAGAATTGAATAAACGAGGTCGTCAGTTGTCGGAGTAGTAGCGCGTGGTGGAAGCGTTCAAAAGCACCGGTAGTTCTGTTCGAGATTGATGTGAGGCTGCTTCCCGAGGCTCACTTTTATAGGCTCTGCACGACTGATCCAAATCCCCAAGTCTCGGGATTAGGTTTGACCCGAGGTGGATCGGTCGACCGATCCCCACGTTCAGTCGGCCAATCAGGCGATCTCCTCCTATCCGAACCGCACGATCCGCTCGCTCCGCTTCGATCTGGTCAAGCCTTATCCTCGGTTCGGTCGACCAAAAACCCGGTTCGGTCGACCGATCCCTTGGTCGAGCCCGATCCATTCGCTACAAGTCTGATCTGCTGCTTTGGGGGTTCGGTCGACCGATAACCCGGTTCGGTCGATCGATAACCCGATTCGGTCGACCGATAACCCGGTTCGGTCGATCGATCCCGGTCAATTCTGATCCTGCACAGAAACTGTTAGAAATGTTCTCCTGCAAAACAGAGTTAGAATATAGCAGAGAATATATGGGTAAGTAAATTGACAGTCTTCGGACTGCCCGATTCTGACTTTGGATTTCCGTCCGGAAACCCTAGGTCGAACCAATGCCTACTGTTCCCTTTTCCGGGGAACGTGTCCTCATCTACTCCACTCAAGAGAAGTTACCTTTTACCAGTTTGGTCCACCAGATCGACTGGACTTTTGCTCAGCGTCCGATGCTTCCGGTCTTCATGCTGGACGTTCGGTCCCCGACCCGTCTAGACTTCTACCCGGTTCGCGACACCAGGATTTCATCCTAGGGTTACCTCCCCTTAGGATTTTGGCTGAAGCTCTGACCCACTAAGACTTTCTGCATAGGGTTCAACCCCCTATGACCTAGGGTTACTGTCCCCTAGAGTTTTCCCTTTGCCTAACCACAACTAGGACTTTTGCCTAAGTAAACTTAGGACTTTCTTGCAATGCTCATTCAAGATATCAAACAACAACACACCTTAACTTTGAACCCTTTGACATAATCAAAACATAGGTTCGATCATTGATGTTTCCTGCACCAACAATCTCCCCCTTTTTGATTATGACAATATAGTTCAAAGTTAAGAAAATATAGCAGTAATATTAGGAATTTAAAGCAAAGGAATAACTAAGATAAGAAAAGAAAAAATTCCTTATATTCCCTCCTTACTTAACTTTGATCTCTCTCCCCCTTTGACATAGATCAAAAAGAAATTACTTAGGGAGAAGAATTATATTTTCATGTAAGTTTTAGCTCCCCCTGAAGAGTATCTAAATTTGAAAAAATGTTTAAAAAACACTTAGTTAATTTTGAAAGTGTTTTGAAAAACCTTAGTATTGTCAACAAAAACTTAGCTTCTTTAAATAATTATTTTGAGAAACACTATGCTAAATTCTTTTGAAAGGCTTTTAGAAGAATTTGAAATAACTTTCAAAGTATTTTAAAATAATTTTTCAAATAATTTTGAAATAATTTTCAAGGTATTTTAAAGTAAATTTTCAAAGTATTTTTAAATAATTTTTCAAATGATTTTGAAATAATTTTCAAAGTATTTTTAAATGATTTTGAAATAATTTTCAAAGTATTTTTAAATAATTTTTCAAATGATTTTGAAATAATTTTCAAAGTATTTTTAAATAATTTTTCAAATGATTTTGAAATCATTTTCAAAGTATTTTTAAATGATTTTGAAATAATTTTCAAAGTATTTTTAAATAATTTTTCAAATAATTTTAAAGTTTTTTAAATAGTTTTTCAAATAATTTTTTAAAGAGAGAATTTTAAAATTTAAATAAATTTAATTTATTTGCTTGAGTTAAATAAATTTGATTAATTAAGTTAAGATTGTTAATTATTTAAATTGAGTTAATTAAATTAAATTTATTAAAGATTATTTAATCAAATTTATTAAAATTATTTTAGACTAAGTTCAACCTAGATCCATCTCACCCGATTCTAGGTTATCAATCAAGTAATCTTAATTAATTTTTGTGAGACGGTATCTTTAATTTAGGTGATTTCTAAGGATTAATTTACATTTGAGTTAAACTTAGAGTTTTCAATTAGTCAATTAAACACACATTTCAAGGATTGATTTTCAGGTCATGGCGAGGCACTAGGCCTTCTTGGGTATGAGATCATCCACCACTTCCTAGACAGAGCCGCTCAAAGAAATTATGTGTTTAATTTACTTTTTGAAACCCCTAGGTTTAACTAGGCAAGTGTAAATTACGCCTAGGTCCTTAAACTATCCTGATTTAAACATGCATATTAAAAAGTAGAAAGTTCAAGCATCAAACAATTCATTTTATGATAAAAATAGTCTTTTTATTGGCTCCCCCTAGATTATAGCCTCGATATGGTCTATCAAAGTAATTGATCTGATCCTTAGGGACCCAATATGTTCCAAGTCCAACTTAATTAACCAAGTTTGACTTGGGGACCCATGCTTGGATTATGTTTCTATTGTTTCTATTAACTAGGGATAGATATGATTTATATTTTCTTTTGGTTTTAAATCCAAGTTCAGATTTGTTGTAAACAGCTTGCTGTTTTCCAAGAATCAGATCCAGATTCTTGGAACCCAAAGTGAACCGTTCCAACGTGCTCTTGAGTTCTTTAATTTGAATTTTAAAATTAGAATTTTCTTCCTCAAGTTGTTGGTCTTGAGTTGAATTTCCAATTTGAGCTGGCTCATTTAAAGAACTCAAGTCAGTCGCCTCCTTAAGGGATGTCACCTCCTTTTGGAGCGACTTGACCCAGACGTTGGATTTTACCAACTTCTTTAATAAGTAAGGTACTAGTTTTTGCAAGTCATCAAATTGAGTCTCGGCGAGTAGAGAACTTACAGTGGGGTTCGGGCCTTCAGAAACGGATGCGGATCCGTGGCTTCGCTCGGACTCGGTCTCTGACTCGCTCTCAGTTTCAGATTCGAACTTGGACTCTGTTTCGACGATGTTTGCTTGTACTGCTAATGCGAGGAAGCTTGCCGGTTCTTCTTCGTCAGTCTCAGATTCGTCTGACAACTCGGACCAGGTTGCCTTCAATGCCTTCTTTCTTCGTTGCTTTTTGTTTAGACAATCCGGCTTGTAGTGCCCTTTTTTATTACAGCCGTAGCAGGTGACTCCGGTCTTGTCTTTCGTGTTTGTTTGAGTTGTCTTTTTGCTTATGCAGATCTTTCGTACGAGCCTTAATAGCTCGGTAACAATCTCGTCGTCGTCCTCTGAGTCCAATTCATCTTTAGACTTGGGTTTGGTTTTGCGTTGTTCTTTAGCTTCCCTGGTTCTGCTTGTACCTGCAATCAAAGCTAAACCTTTCTCGGCCGGACATGAGTTAATATGTTCATGAAGCTCGAACTCAGCAAACAACTCATCTAATTTAATGGAAGAAAGATCCTTAGAAACCTTGTAGGCATCTATCATGGATGCCCACAAGGTATTCCTCAGAAAAGCGTTCAAGGAATACCTGATGATGTCCCGATTATTTACCTTCTGGCCGATCGCATGAAGCCCGTTAAGTAGATCTTGTATCCGGGCGTGGAGTTGTGTAGTCGTCTCACCATCCTGCAACTTAATGTTATATAATTTATTGAATATTAGATCCCTTTTACTTTCTTTGGTGTCAAATGTTCCTTCATGAAGTTTGATTAGCTTCTCCCACAACTCCTTGGCGCTGGTGAAGGGGCCGACGCGGTTCAGTTCCTCCTTCGATAGATCACACTGGAGGGTGCAAGTTGCTCTGGCATTTGCTTCCACTTTCTTGATTAGTGTTGCGTCCCAGTCCTCGTATGGTAGTTGCTTGCTGGCACCGTCAGTTGGTAGTTGGAGCCCGATTTTGACGATCATCCAGACTTCAAAATGAGTCTGGAGATACGCCTCCATCCGACCCTTCCAGTACCCAAAGTCGTCTCCGGTGAAGAGCAGTGGTCGAGCGGTGCTATAACCTTCTTGAAGAGCAATTTTAAAACCTGCACACAAAGAGAAAAAAGATCTGTTCCAAGACTTGGTCTTGGATTAGTAGTGCGGTATAGAAATAAGAATAAATTGCGTTCTCAAGTGGTGTTGCACCGATTTCGAGAAAAATTCATTCGAACGAGAAAACAGATCGGAATATAGCAATTATACTAATTCTGATCGACTCCGTAAAATTGAAAAAATCATGGAAAAATTGCTTGACTAGTGGTTGCACCAAATCGAAGCGACCCCGCTCTAATACCAATTGTTGGATCGAGAAGCGCTAGAGGGGGGGGGGGGGGGGAATAGCGCTCGTGGCTATTTCGTTCGATAAAAGAAACATTTTAAGAGTAAGGCAGCGGAAATAAGTAAAGCAACTACACAGCGAACACCAGGGGTTTACTTAGTTCGGAGCCTGTGGCGACTCCTACTCCAAGGCCCGCGATCGAAGATCACTTTCGGTGGGCAATCACTATCAATCCGAAAAATGTTTACAATTGAGGATTACAAGTGCTGAATAAAATAAAGGATACTGACAATACAGAAGAATTGAAGAAACGAGGTCGTCAGTTGTCGGAGTAGCAGCGCGTGGTGGAAGCGTTTAGAGAGCGTTCAAAAGCACCGGTAGTTCTGTTCGAGATTGATGTGAGGCTGCTTCCCGAGGCTCCCTTTTATAGGCTCTGCATGACTGATCCAGATCCCCAAGTCTCGGGATTAGGTTTGACCCGAGGCGGATCGGTCGACCGATCCCCGCGTTCGGTCGACCGATTAGGCGATCTCCTCCTATTCGATCCGCTCGCTCCGCTTCGATCTAGTCAAGCCTTATCCTCGGTTCGGTCGACCAAAAACTTGGTTCGGTCAACCGATCCCCTGGTCGAGCCCGATCCATTCGCTGCAAGTCTGATCTGCTGCTTTGGGGGTTCGGTCGACCGATAACCCGGTTCGGTCGATCGATCCCGGTCAATTCTGATCCTGAACAGAAACTGTTAGAAATGTTCTCCTGCAAAACAGAGTTAGAATATAGCAGAGAATATATCGGTAAGTAAATTGACAGTCTTCGGACTGCCCGGTTCTGACTTTGGATTTCTGTCCGGAAACCCTAGGTCAAACCGACGCCTACTGTTCCCTCTTCCGGGGAACGCGTCCTCACCTACTCCACTAAGGAGAAGTTATCTTTTGCCAGTTCGGTCCACCAGATCGACTGGACTTTTGCTCAGCATCCGATGCTTCCGATCTTCATGCTGGACGTCCGATCCCCGACCCGTCCAGACTTCTACCCGGTTCGCGACACCAAGATTTCATCCTAGGGTTACCTCCCCCTAGGATTTTTCCCGAAGCTCTGACCCGCTAAGACTTTCTGCATAGGGTTCAACCCCCTATGACCTAGGGTTACTGTTCCCTAGGGTTTTCCCTTTGCCTAACCGCAGCTAGAACTTTTGCCTAAGTAAACTTAGGACTTTTCCGCAATACTCATTCAAGATATCAGACAACAACACACTTTAACTTTGAACCCTTTGACATAATCAAAACGTAGGTTCGATCATCGATACTTCCTGCACCAACTGTTTTAAGTTAATATATTTATTTTTTAAAATAAAATTTTTGAAATATTTTTAAATTAATTTTAAAGTATTTTTAAAATGATTTTTTAGAAAAATAATTTTAAAATAATTTTTAAAAGATTTATAAAAAAAATTTAAAATAATTTTTAAAAGGACTTTAAAATAATTTTTAATTTTTTTTAAAAATAATTTCTAAAGTAGTTTAAAATAATTATTGAAATAATTTTTTTAAAGATTTTTAAAATAAATTTTGAAAGGTTTTTAAAATAATTTTTAAAGTCTTTTAAGAGAATTTTTAAAATAATTTCTAATGTATTTTAAAAATAATTTTAAAAATAAATTTTAAAATCATTTTTTAAATAATTTTTAAAAGCATTTTTAAATAAATTTTAAAATGATTTAAAAAAAGGTTTTTAAAATAATTTTATAACAATTTTTAAAATAACTTTAAAAAGTTTTTTAAAAGAATTTTTAAAATATTTTTAAATATTTGTTTTGAAAATAATTTTAACATAATACATTAATTAACTTTATATTTAATTCTATTTTAATTTGAAGTTTTGATGTAATTTTTAGTGTTGAGTTAACTTAATTTTAAAGTTTAAGTGAATTAATATTTGGAGTTTAATTTTAAATTTTATGTTTTTGTTAGTGTGATTTAATTTTAATTAATTTTAATTCATTTTAATTTAATTTAATTTAATTTAATTTAAATTAATTTTTATTAATCTTACCTGATCTATATTTTCAATCAAAGAAATCCTATAATTTTGTGAGATGAGTGAAGTTGAATTTCAGGATTTTAGTTTAACTTGAATTAGATTCAATTTTAGCTTTGGATAATCAAGAAAGTATTCTTTACTTTCTTTGAATAAATTTTTAGACTATTGTGAGTCACACGGACATCATTAGTGTAACAACGTGCTTCAAGATTTTTCAAATAGTTCTACCCAAAGAACTTAATATAAAATTTTGGTCTAATAAAATAGGATTAGTAAGGGGTAGTTTCAATTAGTTTCAATAAGCTAAATGCACTAGGTCGAAGTCATATCTTCTTAGACATGCATAGACAGAGCTTCCCTAACCTACTATCATCTCAAGCTTCTCTAGTACTATTTGTCAAGTTAAATTTTATCCCTAATTATTCGAGTCCTAATTACCCTTAATTAGGAGGTATTATTTTGGAGGTACAAGCTAGTTTAGTGTCTCCCCCTAAATTATATATTCTTAGTTTTATTACGTTTAATGTATTTTAATTTTGAATTAATTAAGTTTGTTAAATTATCTTTCTTTAAAAGATTTTCTTTAATATTTAAATTTTTATTAATTTTTAATTTTGAGTTTTTTAAATTGGTTAAGTTATCTTTGTTTAAAAGATTATTTAAATTTTTATTATTTTTAAATTTTAAATTAATTAAATTGGTTGTTTTTAAGATTTTCTTTAGTGTTTAACTTTAATTTGTATTAATTTTTAATTTTTAATTAGTGTGATTTAGTTTTGATTTTATTAAATTAATTTTATCTATAGATTTATCCTTAAGATTTAAATTCCTATTTATTAAATTATTTTTATTTTGGATTAAAAAAATCTTAGATTGATATTCTATATATTATCAAATATTTTATTAAAAAATTTATTAATTTTATCTATATCAATATTGACATCGTCATTTTTATCATTTAAATTTTCAGATTTATTTAAGTTATTATTTGAATTTTTAAGATTTTTTGAATTAATTAAATCTGAATTTTTATTAATTAATTTGTTTAATTTTGAATTTTTTGAATTAATTAAATCTAAGTTGTTTGAATTGATTTGCTTAATATTTTGTTTAACCAAGTCAAGGTTTATGTCAATTTTCTTAAGGTCTTGATTGACTTAATTAAAATCTAGATTATTTTTTAGTTCTAAAATTTTAATTAAATTTAAATTATACAAATCTAAATTATCATGCACCATACTAGGGTAATTTTATAATTATTATATAGATTATATAAATCACTACTGTCATAGCTATTTTGGTAAATTATACTAATCTTAAGTTTTTCACTAGGTTTTTCTATTAGTTTGAACTCGTGTTTGGATTTGACTTGATCCTTCAGTTTTGATGGATCCTCATGAAGTTTGGTTAAGTGAATTCAGAACTTGTAAGCATCTTAGTGTTTTCCAATTCTGCACGTAATTTGGTTAGGTAATAAACTTAAAAGTAAACTTATTACCTTTGTGTTTGCTTCTGTGTCTTGAGTGGATCACCTTAGTGTTATGCCGCAATCAAAGTCATTCATCATTATGAAGCATTCCATCTAATGCTTCCATACTCTATAGTCCATTTCGTATGGTTGTGGGTTATTGACATTTTGCCCGAGCATCTCTTTGTTCACCATTTTTCAACACTGAAAAAGAACTCACGAAGATTCTCCAAGACCATGTCTTGGGGTAAGTAGTGTGGGAGATAATGAAATAAGGGCATTTCACCAATTTTGAGAAAAATAATAATAATAAATATTATGATAAATTTTATCAAACAAGATATTTCACCAATTCTAATTAATGGTGAAAAAATAAAAATAGGAAAAAGACGTGTATATATATATGAACTCTCTGCTCGATTGGTGATTTCACCAATTTAGAGTGGCTTCATTCTGATACCACTTGTTGGATCAAGACACACATGAGAGGGGGGTGAATTACGTGGTTTAAAAAAAACTTCTTTTCAGTTTTGAAAACAGAGTGAGTAGTGGAACAACATGAAAATAAAACAAGTAAAAAGACACATGTTTGGTTTTACGTGGTTCGGAGCCTTCGGTGACTCCTACTTCAAGACTCAGGTCCTATAAACCTATCAACGGGTAATCCACTAAATACCTCTTTTGGAACTGCCAAAAGAGGAGATTGAGCACAATAAAAGAATAGAAAAAGTGTAACACGCTACACTTTCCTTTATGCAACAATTTAAGTACAATATTAAAGTTCGTTACCTAACACCTTCGTAGATGATTAGATCAAGCTTAGTGTTGGATGGCTCCTCGGCAGTGGTCGGGCATAGTAGCGGTCTAGCAGAGCAACAGCAGGAAGTCAGAGCACTCAGAACATCAAATAAACACGTATAAGCTTGTAAATCAGTTGTGTATGATGCCTTGGTCAAAATGCTCTTTTATTGAGCGTTGAAGGCGCCTTCTATAGCACTGAAACTGCCTTTAACGCCAAAAGTAATCTTGCAACTTCAGCTTCTTATCGTCATCCAAGTCTTCTGCGTTATCCGGCTGAAGGCACCTTCCAAGTTCCTGAAGGTGCCTTCCATGAACAGTACTCAATGTGCCTTCTATCACATGGAAGGCGTCTTGGGTAATGTTCACCCGAGGCAACTTATGGTCTTCTTTCCCTACAAGTTCATACTAACCCAAAACAAATAATAACATGTTGAAACGCCCTGGCCTGGGCGAGCCCCGCCCAGACCGAACCGGGAACGCCACCAGAATTGCCCATCAGGTTGACGACTAGCTCCACAGACCACCGGAGGTCCTTTCAGCGTGCTTTGTCCTCACTTGCACGCACCTTGGAAAACTTCCTAGGAGGTCACTCATCCTCAGATTTGTCCAAGCCAAGCACACTTAACTTTGGAGTTCTTAAGTTTAGGCTTCCAAAAAAGAAAGTGCACCTTGATGATATGGATAGTACCATCTAACCTTTTAAGCCATACTTAACCAGAATCTCAGAACCGGGGTATTACAATCACCCCCACTTAAAGACACAACGTCCTCGTTGTGTAATCATGAATCACACCACAAACAAATCCTAGAATCTCCCTTGCTAGGTGGTGCCCTGGGTGCTCCTGCCACAGGCGCACTCATGGTCGCAAGGTTGCTCTGATATCATCTGTAATGCCCCGGCCCGGGCGAGAACACCACCAATATTGCTCATCGGGCTAACGATTAGCTTCACAGACCACCGGAGGTCCTTTCAGCGTTCTTTGTCCTCAATCGCACGCACCCTGGAAAGCTTCCCAGGTGGTCACCCATCCTTAGATTTCTCAAAGCCAAGCACGCTTAACTTTGGAGTTCTTAAGTTTGGGCTTCCGAAAAGGAAGGTACACCTTGGTGATATGGATAGTACCATCTAACCTTTTAAGCAATACTTAACCAGAATCTCAGAACCGGGATATTACACATGCAAAACAGAGTTAGCACAATAATGATAATATTAATTAGTAATTAGATCCTGTCTTCTTAAGACCAAGGTCTAGTCAAGGTCTCAATTTAGGTTTCTGAAATAGACCTAAATTGGAACAACTCTACTGTCCTCTCAACTAGGAAGCAACTTGTGCTCCTTTTGCCTTGCAAGTTCATATTAGCCCAAAATAAATATTAACCTACAAAACAGAGTTAACACAATAAGCATAGTATTAATTAGTAATTAGATCATGTCTCCTTGAGACCAAGATCTAGTCAAAGTCTCAATTTAGATTTTTGAAATAGACCTAAATTGGACCGACTCCTACTGTCCCCTCAAATGGGGCACGCCCTTACTGAGCCACTCTCTTCCAGTGACTTGCCTTCACTTACCAAGTGTCAAGTTACCTCCTTGACGTCTAATCTGACCCACCAGGTCTTCTTACCAGAATCACACATCCAAACTTCAACCCATCGGGAATCGAACATCCCGACCTCCTACCAGAATCCCACATCTGGACTTCATCAATCGGGAATTGCACATCTCAACTAGACTTCCTACCTAGTGTCTGGTCCTCTTGATCCATTAAGTTAGTCAACCCTGCACATTCTATAACAATGTTAGATCACAAACATATCTAACTTTAATCTACTTGTTATTCATTAAAATTTAGGTTTGATCATTGGTGCCAACTGCACCAACACCTCCAACACTGAAGTCAATATGATATCCAAGCGGGCAAATGGAGAGAAGAATATTAGAATGAGTGTGCATAAGTAAGACTGCCATAAGGTGTGTACCTTGCTAACAAAGAGGACCCCCTTTATATACCACCTCTCATAACCTTTGCAATCATGAGGTGGTAGAGAATGTCAGAGGTTGTCGAGTAAGGGAGGACTTACAGCCTGAGCAATGTAACTTATGTGCACCTCTTTTGTCTTTTGTAACTTATGTCATTAATAAGGCGGTTGAAGGAATATGTTGTCATAAGTTGTCAGCTGATGGAAAGTGTAATCACCTTTGAAGAAGGTTCTGGTAAATGCTCACATTACAATAGAGGAATATTCTCTAACAAAATGATTGTTATTCTGATAGGTTTTTATGATTCTCTGACCATGTTGTCTGGCGAGTGTATCCCGAGAGGATCTTTAAACCGAATGACTGTATAGTCATCCTTCCTTTAATCCCCTTGGTTATGTATTAGGTGTTGCTGGAGATCTACTCTGGAAGTAATCTAAAGCTAAGTCCCCTAGGTCTGGTCGATTCTATGACCAACCGTCCATATACTGGGATGCTTGTCTCTTGAGAAATAAGGAACTGAGTCCTGAGAAATTCGATCAGTAATTTAAGTCGATCATCCATATGAGAGAAGACCTGTCTTTAGAGTGAGATTCTGAAATTTGGAAATCTAGCGGAGTTTATAAGGAGAATTGTTTTTCTATATGTATAAGCAATGGGTATGTTGAGCCGTGTAAATCTGACTGAAGTTATTACTGACCGGTTATATGAAGGAGGACTGACATATGAGAAAGCCCATAAGGTCAACCGATCGTGGGGCTGACCAGTCGTATACTGAAAGATTTGTATTGAGTGAGAAGCTGGGTCTCCTTATTCCGGTTGGATCTGTGGTAGGTTGGACATCCCTTAAACTTGGTTAGCTATTGAATGATTGGATATATGATAGATGTCTTAATATAGGGATGGGTAATAGATCCCTTAGATCTGACCGGCTTATGGATTGGTCATCCTCATTATGAAGGTCTTAGCACTGAGCGAAGAGCAAAGTTCTATTGAAAGTGACACATTGGCTACCACTGTTGGTTAGTTCTAGGAAGATCGTACCGGTTCCACTATACAAAAATTTTGTACAAGTGTCAAACCTTTCCTAAATAACTTATTGTGTTCTTTAGAAGTTAAATTAGGAATCGCAGACGGAACTTAATATCATTGATTCCAAATTTAACTTATCTGTTATTAATGGTTTAGATTTGAATCGCAAGCGGAACTTAACATTATTGATTCAAATCCACCTACGTTATAAATTCCATTAAATATTAATTTCTAAAATTGACTTCCAGGACTGCATGGCGAGGCACATGACCTTCTTGGGTATGGGAGCATCTACCACCACCTAGACAAAGCCTTTTAAGGAAAGCTAATATTTAATTTCCTTATATAACTCTAGGTTTAACCAAAAAGAACAATCGAATCACAAATTTGAAAAATAAAGAAAAACACAAATTCGAAACAAATCCGAAAACTCTAGAATCACATGCCTCTTGTGTTTGGTATTTCCAAAAATAACTATACAAAGAAAACTAGTATGATGCGGAAAACAATTACTAGTTATACATTTCTTTGTAAGCAAATAACCTCTTGATCTTCTACCGTATTTCTCTTCTAATCTCGGACATTGTGTGGGCAACGATCTTCCGAGATGAGAACCACCAAGCTCCTTCTTCTCTAAGCTAGATTCGGCCACCATCAATTCTCCAAGAGAAGTAGAGGTCCGACCACCACCACCAAGCTCCAAGGGATGCTAGAAACAAAGCCTCCTTTTCCTCATTCTTCTCCCAGCAAGATCCGACCACCTTCCAAGCTTCAAAGGTTGAAGAGATTCAGCCACCAAGGAGAAGAAAGAAAAAGGAGAGGGAAGAACTTGAAGGGCCGGCCACACCAAGGAAGAGAGGGCGAAAAAGAATAGAGTTCTCTAGTCATGAAGGCACCTCTACCCCCTCTTTTATAATCCTTGTTCTTGGCAAATAAGGAAATTTAAATAAAAACTTGCTTAATTCTTTTACCATGAAAAAGAAAATTTTAATTAATTAAAATTAAAATCCTTTTCTTAATTATAATGACCGGCCACTTTAAACTCCAAAACAATGAGAGTTTTAATTAACACAGGAATTAAAACTTCCTAATTTGTTTCCAAAAATTTATAAAAAATTTATCCAATAATTTTTTCCTTCATGGTGGATTATAAAAAGGAATTTTTATAAATTAAAATCTTTCTTTTAAACATGTGGATAATTTTCAAAAAAGAAAGTTATCTCTAAAAATTAAAATCTCCTTTCAATCTACAAATAAGGAAAGATATCAAATCTTTTCTTAATCTTTTGTAGAAACTTATAAAAGAAATATTTAATTTTTAAACTCTCTTTTAAATCATGAACATAGTTAAAAAAGGAAAGTTTTCTTAAAATTAAAATCCACCTTTCAATCTACAAATAAGGAAATATTTTAAATCTTTTCTTAATCTTTTGTAGAAAGCTATAAAAGGAAAGATTTAAATTTTAAACTCTCTTTTAAAACCATGATATCCACATTAAAAAAAGATTAAAAATAAAATCCCTTTTAATATGATGTGGCCGGCCACACCAAGCTTGGGTTCAAGCTAGGGCCGGCCACACCAACTCAACTCATCCTATTTACTTGGCCGGCCCAAGCTTAGGTTCCAAGCTTGCTTGGCCGGTCCCAATAGGATGGGTAAAAAGGTGGGTAAGAAGTGGGTATGTGGTAGGTATAAATTTCTATATACAAGATGCTACGATAGGGACCGAGATGAGGAATTGGTTTTGGTCTCCCAATGAAATTAAGCTTCCCGTGTTTGCCCCGAACACACAACTTAACTTCATCAATAATAATTCATACCACTAAAGAATTATTATTGAACTACCGTACCAATCCCAAATTATATTTTGGGCTCCTTCTTATTATGAGTGTGTTAGTCTCTCTGTGTTTAAGATGTCGAATGCCCACTAATTAAATGAGTTACTGACAACTCACTTAATTAATATCTTAGTCTAAGAGTAGTACCACTCAACCTCATCGTCATGTCGGACTAAGTCCACCTGCAGGGTTTAACATGACAATCCTTATGAGCTCCTCTTGGGGGCATTCTCAACCTATATTACTAGGACACAATTCCTTCTATAATCAACAACACACACTATAAGTAATATCATTTCCCAACTTATCGAGCTTATTGATTTATCGAGTTAAATCTCACCCATTGATAAGTCAAAGAAATAAATACTAAATATATGTGTTTGTTATTATATTAGGATTAAGAGCACACACTTCCATAATAACTAAGGTCTAGTTTTTTTATCAAGTCAGTATAAAAAGAACTTATCTAAAACGGTCCTACTCAATACACTTAGAGTGTACTAGTGTAATTTATTAGTCAAGATAAACTAATACCTAATTACACTACGACTATTCCAATGGTTTGTTCATTTCCATCTTAGTCGTGAGCAACTGTTTATAATTTATAAAGAATTGATAACATGATCTTCTATGTGTGACACCACACACCATGTTATCTACAATATAAATTAATTGAACAACTACATTTAACAAATAAATGTAGGTATTTGACCATTGTGATTCTTTATTTCTAAATAAATGTTTATACAAAAGCTAGACTTTTAGTATACACTCTAATAATCTCCCACTTATACTAAAAGACTATGTTACCATAAATGCTACCATACATCTGATTCCCAACCCTTCAAAATGCTCATCAAAAGCTCTTGCCTTAAAGACCTTAATGAAAGGATCTACAGGTCATCACTTGATGTAATCTAGGCGGCAACAACTTCTTCTCATTATACGATGTCTCGTATTGGGTAGTACTTGCGCTCTATTGTGTTTACTTGTCTTATGGACTTATGTTTTCTTCGAGTTTGCTACTACAGCACTATTATTACAATAAATTGTAATAATTTTTGGACAAACCAGAAATCATATCTAAGTCCATCATGAAGTTTCTGAGCCATACAGCTTCTATGGTTGCCTTAGAGGCTGCCACATACTCAGCTTCTATGGTAGAGACCGAAAAACATCTATGCTTAACACTCCTCCATTGTTATGGCTTTACCTCCTAAAGTAAACGCAAAACCCCGAGGTCGACTTACTATTGTCCCTATCTGATTGGAAGTCAAAATCTGGGTAACCGACAAGGATCAAATTATCTGCCTTGTAAACTAGCATCTATACTCTAGTATATGCTTTACAGCAGTCTAGTGTCCTGGTCCTGGGTTACTTCGATATCTGCTAACTATGCCCTGGGCAAAATAGATATCCAGTCTCGTACATAGTATTACATACATTAGGCTTCCGATAGCCGAAGCATAAGGAACTGCCTTCATGTCCTTTATCTCCTTTGATGTCTTCGGAGACATTTCTTTAGATAAAGCTACTCCATGCCTAAAAGGTAGAAAACTTTTCTTGGAGTCTTGCATGCTAAAACGAGCTCGTTATATGAAGCTTGGGATAAGCACAACATTCTTTTCTTGTGATCACTTTGATCCTGAGAATATGTGTGCATTCTCCTAAGTCTTTCATATCGAATTGTTTGAACAACCATACCCTTATTTCTGACAACACTTTGATATTATTTCCAACTACCAAAAATGTCATCTACGTATAGTACAAGAAATACCACCACGTTCCCATCACACTTCTTGTATACACAAAACTCATCGGGTCACTGAATAAATCCATAAGTCTGAATTACTTCATTAGACCATATGTCCAAGACCTTGAAGCTTTGCTTCAGTCCATAGACTGATTGAACTTTCACACAAGATGCTCTTTGCCCTTTGCAATGAACCCTCTGGTTGCTTTATATGGATGTTTTCTTCAAGACTTCTATTAAGGAAAGCCGTCTTGACATCCACTTGCCAAATCTCATAGTCAATATGAGCAGCAATTGATAAAAGAATCCGGATAAACTTATGCATGGCTACCGGTGAAAAAGTTTCCTTTTTCAACAAGCCTTGCTTTGAAAGTTTCCACCTTCCCGTCTATCCCTCTTTTCCTATTGTAGACCTTTTAACACCCAATGGCTTTTACACCATTTGGTGATTCTACAAGCTCCTAGATTTTATTAGAATACATATATACTAATTCTGTATTCATTGGTATTTACCAAGATGCTGCATCCTTATCTTGGAGCCCTTTGTCATATGTCCGGGGATCAGGTTCATGTTCCCTAGGGATCAAGTCCAAAGACTTTCCCAAAACATAAATCTATGATCAGATTGCCTAACAACCCTCCCACTACGATGAGGTACAATCTATAATTGTGTATGATCTATGATACGTGTTGTAATTTCTTGTGATATTTCATTTTGTACAGTTGGTACTTAGATTAGACGTGTCCTTTATTATTACCTTAAGAACAAATTTACTTATGGGCTTATGGTTTATTACATAGTCCTCTTCTAAAAATCGGGCATTGATGCTAACAATGACCTTCTGATTTTTTAGGACTATAAACCTCCTTTCATTTCTCTAGGATAACCTTCAAACAAGTGAACTCCTGCCCAACTTATCAGTCTCTCTCATGTGCTAGATGACCCAAATCTGAATATGCTTCAGACAAGGCTTACGCCCATTCTGCAATTCTATGGGAGTAGAGAGTTCTGACTTAGAAGGTACTATGTTCACTTCCGTTTCCAGTATATCCTCAAAATATATTTTGGTAATTCTGAATAACTCATCATTGATCTAACTATTTCCATAAGAGTCATATACCTTTGTTCTACTACACCATTCAGTTGGGGTGTACCAGGTGCAGTTAGTTGGGATTGAATCCCGACTTCTGATAAGTGACTCCTAAACTCTCCCAAGAGGTACTTGCCACTACGATCTTAGCATAGTGTCTTGATACTTTTACCTTGACATTACTCTACATCAGCCTAATACTCTTTGAACTTATCAAAAACACTTAGACTTATGGCGCATCAAGTAAATGTACCCGTATTTTGAATAGTTGTCTATAAAATAGACAAAATATTCAAAACCATCTCTTTCCTGGATAGTCATAGATCCACACAAATCAGAATGAACCAATTCCAATATATCTTTGGCTCTATACCCCTTAGACTTAAAAGCTTCTTGGTTATTTTTCCTTCCAAGTAAGACTCGCAGATTGGAAAGATTTCCACTACCAATGAACCCAAGAGTTCATTGGTTATTATCCTTTGAATCCTACTCAAGTTAATATAACCTAGCCTTATATACCAAAAATATGATTGGTTCATTTCCAAAGGTTGCTTTCTCTTATTAAAGTTAGAAGATGTGTTATTAATTTCCATTTATTGCATCGTGGGAGTTATTGGATTATAAATTGTCAATCATCATACCAGAACAGATAACTTCCCTATTTTTCTTGATAACAAGTTTGTTATCAAAATAGACAGAATATTTATTCTTTGATAGTTTAGAAATCGAAATCAAGTTCTTTCTAAACTTGGTATATAAAGACAATTTTCTCAAAATCCACTTTTTATTCCTATCAGAGGATAAACATCTCCCACTGCAATAACTGCTACTTTTGTAGTAGTGCCCATGTAGACGATGATTTCCCCTTCATATAGTTGTTGGGTTTCCTGGAACCCCTGCAATGAATTGCAGACATGATATGCTATGGATAATACATTGAAAGGTCGTCCACATTATGAAGGTCTTAGCACTGAGTGAAGAGCAAAGTTCTATTGAAAGTGACACATTGGCTGCCACCTCCCCTTAAATTTGACTGCCAGGTTACCTTGACTTTGATTGCCACGCTACCTTGACTTTGACTGCCACATCATACTCGAGTCCTCTCGTAACATCCCGTATTAATTAGAATGTAAATTCTGAACTAATTTACAATTTGATTCTGTGCGAGAAAAAAAATAAAATTGATAAGAAAATTTATGAACTTAAATTTGTAAGGAAAAAAAATACTATTATGATGAAACAAAAGGAAAAAAGTAAGAAAGTGTAGTCAAATCTAGAACACCAATATTGATGTTGTAGGCGAGAGAAGAGTTTACGGTTGAGAAAGGAGTGGAGGGGAGGGGAGATTGATGTTGATTTTTTTAGGGGTGAAGAAGAGTCATGGAAGAGAAAATTAATAAAATAAATTTGCAAGAGGAGGGAGGTAATGTTCATTTTCTGGGGGAAAGGAAGAGTGAAGCAAGAAAAATATATCATATGCATGTAAGTTAATATAACCTAATTAATTTAAAGGGTATTTAAATGTATGGATTAGACTTTTAAAAAAATAAAAGTTCAATAAAGTGAGGAAAATCATGCCTTAAGCACGCCTTAACCTCTCAAAAGACGTGCTCTTAAACGCGCTTCATTCAAGTACTATGTCTAGATCATTGCCTAGGCGCAAATGACTTGCGTGGTTGTGTTTAGTAGGCCATACTTTTCATAATTATGGTTTGACTATTGTTACATGAAGTACAAAATTAAAACAAAGAAAATATGAAATAAAGTTTGTGTATCTGGATGGCTATTGGGAAAAAATTAAAAAAACGCACTTGTTGTTCTTTTTTAATCATCATATTATATGAGTATTCCTCTTTCATTTTTTTATGGTAATTTACCAAAAGCTGTATTTAGTTTTTCAAATTAACTAAAAGGCATATGTTACTTTGCTATTTACCAAAGAGCGCACTTTTTTACAGTGCTTTTCCCATTTTACCCTCGCGACAAATTTGACTTCTTTTTTTTTAAAATTTTTTCTATCATATCTCTCTCTCCTCTTTCCTCCTATGCACAATGCTCTTCTCTTTCCTCTCCTCTTTTTTCTTTCATCTCTTTTGCACACTGATTCTTCTAAAAATATTTTAACATCGCTGAGAAGTCAAAATAAGCAATGGATATCACTGTTTAACTCCTTGCAACCGTAGAAATCCATAGAAACTGAAATAAATACAATCGAAGCTCTCTAGGTCCATTGGGGTGTTAAAATATTTTTAGAAGAATTGGCTTCTCAAGAGGCTTTTTAAGTTCACATTATCATGCATGCATGCATAGGAAAAGCACTGTAAAGAGAGGAAAGAAAAAAAAGAGGAAAGAGAATGATAGAGAAAATAAAAAGAAAAGTAGTCAAATTTATTAGGAGGGTAGAAAGGGAAAAACATTATAAAAATATATGTCTTTTGATAAATAATAAATTAACATGCATCTTTTGATAAATTCAAAAACCTAAATACGTCTTTTACAAATTGCCCTTTTTATCAAAAGAATGGCCACTCTATTAGCCCATTTTAAAAGAAGATAGTTACTTTCAAATACAATGTTTAATATTATTATCTCCATCACACACATTCTAAACCAACTGGCCAGTTGTATAAAAATCCACTAACTCAATTAAGTTAATGTGCATTAACCCATGCACCGAGCTTGAATATATAGGCTTTAAATCCAATTACTCAATGCGGGCCATTACCCCCTTAATGGCTGCAATTGATCCAATTAATGGTCATTAACCTGTATTCATTTAAGCCAACAGATTGATTAATGATCATTAAGGCATTCATTCAATGAAAAAAAAAGGTCTAAAAGTGAGGTGAGCTACATAAGTAAATTTTGCTCAGCTAGTCTAACATTCCACGCTAGTAAGTCGCACTACACATGAGTTAGATAGTTCTAGTACAAATTAGGTCATAGATTTATACTGTTTGAGAGGAACCTTATCCCAATAATAACTTGTTGTCATATGAGCTAGCAAGTCTGCGTATAATAAATTCCACCCAATCTAAATCAATCTTAATTTTTTTTGTCAATCTAAAGAACTATGTCTTCTGAATTGGACATTGCAAGTTTCATTGGCTTCTTGAAAGAAAAAGGAAGAATGAGAAATCGTATTCACAATTCCATTTTCAAGAACATCTCAACAAGTAGATCGATCGAGAAGATTACCAAACTCCAGTATGAAGACAAACAAATCTGGTGGTATATGGTAGCTAAACCAATCAGAGAAACTCTTACCTCCAATTTAAGTATGATTTTTGTGAAATAGTGACTGCAATGCACCTTTTGTGCACTTGTCTTGCTCCAGCAATCAACCTTCCATGATTCGAACCATCTCAAAAGTATTGATAGATCAAGAGTTAGCAGTGGTCCTCACTCTTTTGGATCCTTGCAAACCTCTCTGTTATACCTGAGTTTTCAAATATATTTGGTCACCAAGAAGGAGCAAGTAGAGATTGCTCAATCCCACTCCACATGCTCTAAATAGGTATGTTAGTTAAGATCCGGTGGAAAGCAATTATTCTTTGATATGGGGGATAATCAGGGGTGCCATGCGAACAAGGTAGTCAATGGTCCTGCTAAGGTGATAATCAAATTAAAGTCAAGGTGGAGTAGCCCTCCACTAGACTCCCGGCTCAAGTAGTCCCAACTCCGACTCAGGCGGTCCCGACTTTGAGTCTCAACTCCGACTCCAACCCTTGACTCCCGATTCCAAGGGAGCTCGACTTAGGCATGCCCCGGCTAAACCTGAAGGATACCTATTTATGGCAATCAAAGAGATAAGCTATCGCTCGCTAAATACACTGATAATGCAATCGTTGTCCTTGAATAACATGGGAAACACACCCATTTATTCCGAAATAAATGGGTAAATATGATCGGTTACTCCGAGGAATGTGGGTAATGAACATGGGGATTGAGGGACACGTGGGCACGTGGGAATTAGTTACCACCTTATAAAGAGTAGCTCATCCCTGTGGGGCAGAGGTATGTGTATACAAGCACATCAAACCCTAACTTCACAACTCTTCTTCTACTTCTTTCTCCTCTATTAGAGACTTATTGGAGCATCGGAGTGGTAGCTCCAGGGAATTTCATGATCGTCATTCTAACCTACTAATTTTGATGCTTCCTTCCCAGGCTTCATCGGAGCGCTCTACAAGTCCATTTGGCTAGGTGATCGATGACTCACCTTGATGCATATTCATCAGTGAGTTGTTCATCAATGTTCTCAAGTAGGATCAACTTAACATTGTCTGTGGAACACACGGTTAAGACCTGAACTAAGACGTTGAAAGATTGACAACACCGAAAGACCCAATGTCAAGGACACTAGAAGACCGAACGACATCGCCATGGCTACATATGACTTCAACGAGCTAGTCAAGACCATGGTGTAGGCAGTGTTATAGGGGCAGTCTGGCAACCAGCACCACATGCGTCCAATCCCTTAACTGAAATACCACCCCAATATGTCAAAGTGCCGTCAGCGCTTCATCAAAGATCGACTCAGCATAAAGATGGTTTAATCACCTCACCGAATCCTCCATTCGAACTTTCGAGGATTTTAAAGTTGTATTCATGAAACATTTCACCACCAGTCAGAGGTATCAAAAAATTCCGCATGATTTATTTGTACTAAAGCAGAAACCCAAAGAGCCCTTAAAAGAATATCTGCAACGGTTCAATCAGATAGCCATGGATGCACCCTTGGTTACCCCGGAGGTGCAAGTCAGTACCTTTTCACAGGGCTTAATTGATGGGGACTTCCTTAGATCTTTGGTAAAAAAGCCTCCAGTCGACTTCTATGGGATATAGGCCCCAACACTGAAGCACGTCCAAGTGTAGGTTGTCAGTCGGTAAAAAGAAAAGAGGTATCGACTCTCGCCTCCATCTCTATTCAGCTAGATTACAAAGCCCCTCTACTCCCATTGCAGAATTAGGATTTCACACCTTGAAGAGGGAAAAAGGTGTGCAAATAATAGAAGTGACCCCGACTCTTGCTCCAACATCGGGCTAGGGATTTTTTGGGATACCATATTGTGACTTCCATTAGTCAGACACTCATTCCACTTGAGAGTGTCAATAGTATGCTAGAGAATTGTGGTTAATAACTGAACAATGGGAGGCTAACCACAATCGACTTAGTAAAAGCTCTCCCGAGCCTTACAATCATTATTATCGTCTAGTCGAGAGGTAGACGCCAATCACCATTCGAGTCGATGGTCTCGCTCTCCCACTAAACTATCCCACAACACCTTCTAATCGCATTGGGAGGCAGATCAAGAAAAAGATAAGGACAATAAAGGTAAAGGTAAAGTCGATCCTCTAGGGATGGTTAACATGATTTCAGGAGGCCCAACAGATGGTGATTCCACCCAGGCATGGAAGGCTCACGGTAATCGATTAGAGAGCTATGAGGTCAGTGCTAGTCAAGGGAAAGTCAGTAGTCCCACGATCGACTTTGGGTCTAGTGATTTGGAAGGGGTGGAAACTCCCCATGATGATGCCTTGGTAATATAGGTTCTCAACGGCAACTACATTATGAAGAGGGTGTTCATAAACATGGACAGTTCTATTAACATTATCTTAAAAATTTTCTTTGATCAATTACAACTGGATGGGGAGGAACTACGTCTCATAAACACCTCTTTGTAAGGATTCACCGACCATCGGATACAATAATGGGCTAGATTCACCTTTCTCTCTCCTTAGGGGGCGGGTCACTCAGAAGAATGAGGCATGCGTCCTTCCTTATCATGAACACCATGTAAGTACCTTGAGATGGTTTTAATGTGGTCAACCAACTTAAATTAGGTCCTGTGTATTTGATCCTTGTGTCTAAGTGTGCAAGAGATTAGGAACATAAGAAGTTGGGCGAAAGATGTAGCTAGCGAGAAGAATGACACGGAAAAAGGAGCTGATAGGCTCGATGCATCCAAGGGATGAGATATTGTGGAAGAGTATACTGGTGGATGAGAAGAACATGTATGACATTTGAGGGATGAGAAGCTAGGGAGGAAGTCTCCTTGAGGAGAAGGTCGGAGTTGCATTTGGATGAGCTCAACTCCGGGTAGTCGGAGCATCACCCACACAAGAAGATATCAGTTTATGGGAGTTGATCTGCCTTCTATCTTATGGAAGGCACATTCCATGGCTTGAAAGGCACCTTCGATGAAGAGTGAGAAAGTGTCTTCTATATAATTGTGCTATTAATCTGAGTTGGAAGATTGAGAAGGGTTAGCTTTGTTTTGTACAAGCAATTCATCCCTTCTTATTGGCCCCGTTGCTCCAACACACCAAGCCCGCCTACAACATCATATTAGGGAAACCTACATTGAGCACTTTTCGAGATGTGTTCTACACTTGCCACCAGAAAATCAAATTTCCAATGGAAAGCTGGGTCGAAGAAGTAAAAGGGAGTCAACTAGCGGCTAGAAAATGATATGTTGATATAATTCAGGCAAACTCTCAGAAAGCTCACCGAATCTAAGATATCTTCTTCTAAGTTGCATAGGAGATACCATTAACTCGAGTCACTAAGGATCATGAAGATGTGCAAATTCACCTTGACCAACCAAGTGCAGTCACCCGAGTAGCCACAGATCTCGACTCGGGCCGGGACTCAAGGAAAAGTTGGTTGTGTACCTCTTACACAACTAGGATGTCTTCTCTTGGTTGGCTAAGGAGGTCACGGACGTCTCCCCATCCGTGATGGCTCAATGGCTAAACACACATCCAGAGGTTCGGCCCATTCGGTAAAAGAAGCAGAACTTCTCACCTGAGCAGAATCAAGTGATCCAGGTAGAAATTGACAAACTGTTAGAAGTTGGACACATACGGGAAGTTCAATTCCCGGCTAGCTAATGTAGTACTAGTATCTAAGCTGGGAGACAAGTGAAGGGAGTGTATTGACTTTTGAGATCTCAACAAAGTCTGTCCAAAGGATTGCTCCCCTGTATCGATCAACTGATAGATTTGAATTTTGGCAGTGAGCTCATATGCATGTTGGACACCTACCAAGGCTACCATCAATCCACTTGATATCTAAGGATCCAGAAAAGGTCAATTTTATCACCTCCAATGGGACCTTTTGCTGAACAATCATGTCATTCAACTTAAAGATTACAGGGACCACCTATCAGCGACTTATGGATTAGGTTTTTAAACACCAAATTGAGAGGAATGTTGAGGTATATATGGTTGACATCCTAATCAAGTCTATTCAAGCTGAGACTTTAATCTCGGGCATCGAGGAAACCTGTCGTAACATGAGGTGATACGGGGTAAAACTTAACCCCCACAATGTCTTTTCATATTCGAGAGCAGAAAATTTCTTGGGTACATTATAATCGAATGAGGAATCGAAGCTAACCCCAAGAATGTCCAGGTTCTCCAGAATATGTTATCGCTTCGCAATCTCAAAGAAGTTGACTAATTGGCTACATCATGATGCTGTCTCAATTCATTTTTCACTCGGTTACTTGTGTGAAGTTTACCCATCTTTAAGGTGTTGAGGAAGGCTGCTAAGTTTGAGTGGGATGAGAGATGCGATCTAGTCTTCGTGAAACTAAAGGAATATATGTCCCGGTTGCCGCTTCTCTCTAAGTTGATAACTGGTGAGACGTTGTAAGTGTACTTGTCAGTCTTTGAAGGGGCAGTTGTCATGGTTTTGCTACAACAGAAGGACAAGGTTCAACATCTGATATACTTCTTTAGTCACTTATTAAAAGATATTGAGAGCCATTACATTAATCTGGGGAGATTATCTTTGAGTTGACTTTGGCCGCTCATCGACTAAGACCATATTTTCTCACCCACCCAATCATGGTCCTTTCTAATAGTAGTTTAGGTCGAGTACTAACCAATCCAGAAGCCTTCAAAAGATTGATCAAGTGGACCGCCGAATTGAGCGAATATGACATTTAGTATCAATCAAGAACTGTTATCAAAGTTCAAGCCCTAGCTGACTTTCTCACTAAAGTACTCGACTGGAAAGACGAAGGAACATGAAAATTTATGTGGATGACTCATCCACTAAACAGGGTAGTGGAGTCAGGATATTATTAATATCCCCTCAAGAGTATGTACTCTAACTTTTGGTCCAGCTCAATTTCCAAACATCCAATAACAAAGTCGAGTATGAAACTTTACTGATAGGACTTCAAGTGATGTAATGGGTTGGGGCTTCTCGAGTCATAATCTACTCAAATTCCCAACTGGTGGCCCAATAGATAGAAGGGAATTTCAAGATCAAGAATGAACAACTTCGACGATATGCTAACGTCTTTGAGAAATTGAGATCCGACTTTTAAGAGGTCAATCTCCAAAAGATTCCCTGAGTGGAGAATCAAAAGGTCGATGAGTTGGCCAAACTGGTAAGTGCGTTGGTGAATTAGAAAACAGAAGACTATGTGTCCCAAGTCCTATTTATAAATACTTCGTGGTGGTTTTGATGTAATCAACCAAGTCAAGTTAAACTTTACGTATTTGATGTCTTGCGTCCGAGTGTGCAGGGACTTAGGAACGCAAGAAATTAAGTGGAAGTTGTGGTAGACGAAAAGGAAAGCACGGGAATCGAGTCAATGAACTTAATGCATCCGAGGGCAAGAAGTTGCAAAAGAGTATGTTGATGGAGCGAGAAGGATGTGCGCAGTTCTTTCGAGGGACGAGAAGGCAAAGTGGAAGACTGTCGAGGAGGAGAAGGCCAGAGTTGGGTTCGAGTGAACTCAACTCTGGAAGGCCGGAGGATCACCCAAGCGACCGGAGAAGAAGCTAGCGAGTGAAGAAGGCACCGGACGATCAACACATGACTGACTAATCCAAGCGCTAAGATCGTTTAGGTGCCCGAATTAGATGGTCCGGGTGCCTGGACCACCAAGGCACCTAAAAGGAGCCTTGTCGCAGTGGCGTAGTTGTGGATCACCTTCATCTCCATGTCAGCAATGATCTGGGCGCCCGGACATGGAGAAATTTGATCTCCAAGCCATTGCGTGGAGATAAAGTTTGCCTTGCTGGAGGCGCCCGAGTGGTCTAGGCACTCGGAGATGCCACATCAACAAATGGGTAGTTTCGACCAGTGGACTATAAATAAAGCTCTAGTCTTCTTCATTTAAAAATAACACTTGTACTTGAATTATTATTTTCTATCTTCATTGTTCTATGCTTTCAACACTTATATGAGACTTCTCTGCCTATGATGAAAGGAGATTTTTAGTATGCTTTATTTGTCTTGGATTAACAAATTCTCCGATTGTAACCAAGTAAAATTCGGTAGCCTCTTCTCATTTCTATGCAATTTATTTCTATTTTTTTAACAAGTGTTTATTAGTTAAACTTGAAAGTTGCGAGAATGGTGTATTTGTAATTTTAGGCAATTTATCCCCACCCCCCTCTTGCCGGCCACATTGGGACCAACAAGTGGTATTAGAGCTAGGATGCTTTAGAAGGATTAACTATTGACCGAGGCATACAAGAAATGGTCAGATCAAGCATCTACCCACCTAAGTTCGTGAGGGAGTTTTCCATGTGGAAAAAAATGAATGGAGGTATTTTTTAAAAATTGATTTTCAAAATTTTGTTAATAATCAAATACGATTTTGTAGCTTCTAAAGATTCACAAGGAGAAGAAAAAGAAGAATATTTGTGGACCAAGAAAGAACAAGCTGATTTCGTAGCAAACGTATGAGCGGAGTTTCACCTCCTAAGCTTGCTACTACCACAGGAGGTCAACAGAATCGATGCTTACGGATCATCCAAAGAGCTCTAGGAAAGTTCTTAGAGTTGCACAAAGGGACCTTAGAGGCAAACTCGTAAGATGGTATATGCTCCGGAACCAACTCAGTACCCTTCGAATGGAAGAAAGTGAATCAGCTACACATCTACACTCAAGGATCAAGGAGTTGATCACCAAATTCACAAATCATGGAGAAATGGTAATAAATTGGGATTCATTAAAGTACGCTTTAAATGCATTTCCATGAACACCCGAGTGGACATCCATAGTCGACTCATTTTACATCTCTAAGGACCTCGAGTTTAGTACATTAGAAAATTTATTTTCTACTTTTAAACTTCACGAATCGAGATGTGCAGACTTAAGAAATAAAGAAGAAAAGATGGCTCATAACCTAGAATTGAAGGCTAACCAGAGGTCCAGAAGGGTGAACCAGATTTAGACACATCACTCGACGAAGATGAGGATGTTTTTATAGTAAGAAAGTTTGGTAAATTTCTTAAGCCTAACAAGTTTAATAAGTCACAGGTTAAGAAAATTTCATGAAGCAAACGAAAGGTGTGGTGCTATAACTGTCAAGAAGAATGACACATCAAGGGCGACTGTCCAAAATTAAAAGACAATGACAAGAAGAAAAGATCGATCCAGATGAAGCACAAGAACCTAAAGGCAACGTGGGATGAAACATCATCATCAGAGTCGGAGATTGAAGCTATGTCGGACTTGCGGTGATGGTAAGTCACCAAGAAGATGACTAAGCAAGCACATCTAAAATTAGCATCAAGAGTATCAACGAAGGGAGAGCTACGCCAGAGGGAAGCAACAATGATGGGGGAGCGTCGGATAATGAAATTGGCAAGATAAGTTAAGTACGATCTCTATCTCCTGACAAACTATACAAATTCGTTAAAATACTTTTTAAAAATTCTTGTCAATTAGAAATTGAAAATAGAAATTAAAAAAAAACAAATAGACCTATTAAAAATAATGATGCATGCTTAAATTCTAGCCCTTTTAATTTTAAAAATTATGGTAGGTTTAATTAGTATTTGAAATACGACCAAATTATAAGAGTAGATAGAAAATTAATTCCTAGAAAATATTTAATTAATCCAGTAGGAAATAATTTATTTTAAATATTAAAATCATGCTTATTTCAATAAATTAATTTCATGCTAGAAAACTAATTTGCTTGATTTATTATTTTTAATAAAATTCATTATTGCATCAACTTTTTGGTCATATTTCATGCTCAAAATTTTATATGTGAAAAATGAAAATATTATCTACTAATGAAAAAATTTTGAAATTTTTTCTTGCTATATTATTTTTTAAAATTTTTTTAAAAAAAATCATATTTTTAAAATTAAAATTATTTAACAGAGTTATTTTTTGAAAATTTTATTTTTTATGATAAAATATTATGCTCACTATCAAAATAGATTTTTTTGAAATATTTTGACCATTAATTAATTTCTATGAATTTTTAAGCAAAATATTAATTTTTAATATTAAAAATTCTTGAAAAGTAAGTCTTTGAAAATTTTATTTTTCTATAGATATACTCACTATTTTATATACTTTGAAAAAGTTATAAGATTTTTTGAGGTCAAAATCTATTTTTAAATATTTTTTTAGAAAATTATATCCCTCTATATAAAATAATTTATTATTTATGATATTATTCTTGTTTATTCGTAAAAATTTTATCACAATTCTAGATTATTGTGTTTAACAGCGAAGAAATTTTCAGAATTTTTCATAGATTAAAAATAATTAAAAATCATTTTTTCAAAAATTAGTTTTTAAATCATAAAAATTTACATTTTTAAAAATAATTCTCACAAATTTTCTAAGTATTAGTTACTCTTCATGTATTCCTTAGATTTTTTTTCAATTTAAATCCCTATTTTTGCTGTGATCAAAGGAGAAGAAATAAGAGATTAAGTCTAGGGGAGGTATATCATTGCTTTAGTTAATTTACATTACATTTAAATGTTGCATATTTATTTATTGCACTTAAATTTTGCATAGTCATTTCATTTTACTGTTTTAATTTAACCCTAACTTAACTAGAGTTGATCCATATTAAAAAAGGAGAGATTATAAGTACCTCGTGATGGTTTTAATGCAATCAACCAAGTCAAGTTACACTCTACGTATTTGATGTCATGTGTCTGAGTGTGCAAGGACTTAGGAACACAAGAAGTCGAGCAGAAGACGCAGTAGACGAGAAGGATAACACGGGAATCGAGTCGACGAGCTCAGTGCATCCTAGGGACGAGAAGCTGTGGAAGGGTACGCTGGCGGGGAGAGAAGGACGCACGCGACACTTTCGAGAGATGAGAAGCTGGAGTGGAAGACTGCTTGAGGAGGAGAAGACCGGAGTTGGGTTCTGGTGAACTTAACTCTGGAAGGCTGGAGGATAACCCAAGCCACCGGAGAAGAAGCCAGCCACCGGAGAATGTGTCAGACGGTCAGCACATGACTAATTGATCCAGGCATCCGAATCGTCCAAGCACTCGGACTAGATGGTTCTAACACTCGGACTAGCAAGGCGCCTAAAAGCCACCTTGTCACAGTGATGTTGCTATGGATTAGCTTTCGGCCTACGTCAACACGGTTCGGGCACCTAGACATGTTCTAGGCGCCTAGACATGGAGAAATTTGATCTCCAAGTCGTTACATGAAGATAAAGTTGGCCTCGCTGGGGGCGCTCGGAGATGCCACATCAGCAAACCGCTAATTTCGACTAGTGGGTTATAAATAGAGCCTTGATCTTCTTCATTTAAAAGCAACACTTGTACTCGAATTATTATTTTCTGTCTTCATTGTTTTGTGTTTTTAACGCTTGTAAGATGCTTCTCCGCCTATGATGAAAGGAGATTTTTAATATGCTTCATTTGTTTTAGATCAACAACCTCCCCAGTTGTAACCAAGTAAAATCCGATAGTCTCTTCTCATTTCTATGCAATTTATTTCTATTTTTCTAACAAGTGTTTATTAGTTAAAGTCAAAAGTTGTGAGAAGAGTGTATTTATAATTTCAGACAATTCACCACCTGCTAGCCGCACCGGGAAAAACATTATTGATCTCTCAAGTTGATCAAACCTCAAGTCGAGATAGACTTGCTGATTATAGGGTACTCATCATCGCCTATCTCGAACAAGGAACTCTGCCTAGTAATCCAAAACCAGCTCTACTGCTTAGAAGAAGAGCCTCCTGTTTCACTCTGATCGGGGATATATTATATCGACAGTCCTTCTCACGACCCCTCCTCAAATACCTTGGCCTAGACGACGCTGACTTATGTTATGAGAGAAATTCATAAAGGTAATCATTGAATTATGTAGGTGGAAGAATGCTAGCTCAGAAGAGTTGTTGGTTGAATATTTCTGGTCAACTTTATAGGCAAACACGACCCCATTCGTCGCTGCCTGCATTCACTGCCAGAAACACCAAAATCTCTCTCATTGCCCAATTGAGTTTCGTAAAACTTCCACTATAGCTTACACATTCGATTAATGAGATATGGATATCGTAGATCCTTTTCCTATCAAACAACAGAAAAAGAAAATTCCTCCTAGTAGCAATTGATTATTTTTCTAAATGGGTAGAGGTTGTATCCTTAGCCTGGATAATGGAGAATGCGGTGATGAAGTTCTTGTGGCAGAATATCGTTTGTGGATTTGATTTGTCTCACAAGCTCTTCGTAGATAACAACTGACAATTTCAGAGTCATCAACTAAGGGAGTGGTGTCAAGGATTCGACATTTAGCAAACCTTCACCTCAGTAGCTTACTCACAGAACAACGACTAGGTGGAAGTGGTCAACAGAGAGATAGTCAGGGGTTGAAAATTAAATTTGATCATATTAAAGATAGCTGGGTAGATGAATTGCCTAGTATCCTTTGGGCCTATTGAACCACTTCGCAAGAAAGCATGGGAATGATTCCCTTTCACCTTGTTTACGACGGAGAAGCAATTGAGCTGGTAGAAATCGATGATCAATCTACTCGGATGAGCACTTATGGACTAGATAACACTGATGTGCATCTTCTCAACCTTGACTTAATCACAGAGACCTGAGAAAGATTGGCTTCCCAACTCATTGCATATCACAAGCAGATGCGCCTCAATTAAAACAAGTAGGTTATTCCTCGTTCTTTCCAAGTTGGAGACCTAGTCTAGAAGAAATTTAAGCCTATCAGGGGCATCGACGAGCTGAAACCATAGTGGGGAGGGCCATTTTGGGTGATCAACAAGCTTGACTCATGATCCTACTACCTTCAAGATTTGAGCGGCAAGAAGCTAGTTCAACCATGGAGTGCTAATTACTTGAAGCTTTATCACTCCTAGGCAGCCCTCGTATCCTACAGTTATCTTTCATGAACTATCAAAACTTTTTTATAATTTTTTCTATACCAATAATAAAATATTTGCATCATACTTTGATCTACTTTCAAGTCTCCCCTGACTCAGATATAGTTGGGGTTGAAATTCCGGTTGTGATATCAACCTTTCATTCGCACAAGGATCAATCACATATCATATCATCTGTGTCATTTTCAATACCCAAACTTCTTCGACTCAGACATAATCAAGGTTGAGATCCCGACTGCGATATCAACCTTCTCTTCATACAAGGGTCGAGTGCATACCATATCACCCATGTCCTTTTTAGGGCTCAAACACCCCGACTTGGACATAGTTGTAGGTCTCATGCAGTTGACAAGAGGAGGGTGAAGTACCCTAAAAAGACAAGTATACCCTTCTCAAACTTATGACTTTAATTAATACAAACACTTTAATAAAAGGAACTAAAATACATAAAATAAGTATGAGACAAAAGGATTTACTTGATTTGCAACCAGAGAGGTTACTAATCCAAGGCAAGTGTAGCTCAACTAATTGACCCCTTCTTCGACACCAGTCAGAGGTGGAGAAGCCTCGTATAGAACTTTGAAAGCACAAACTTTGAAGAGCAAAGTGAAATAACTCGAATATAGAAATTGTTGTTGAAATGAAGAGCATAGACTCCTTTTATAGGCTCACTCGTCGAAGTGACCATTTGCTGACATGGCACGGTCCGGATACACAGACCCTCTCTGAGTGGTCCAGTGAGGCAAATTATTCCCCATGCAACGATGAAACAATAAGAATGTATCCACTCCCGGCCACCTGGACCCTCTCCAGCGCTCGGATTGCTGCTGACGTGGATCCAAAGTTGATCAACTACGTCGAGATGCCCTTTCGGCACCAAATTGGTTCGGGCACCCAGACCAGCTCCGGGCGCCCAAACAAAGTCAACTCCATGTTGACTTTATCCGATCTTCCATTCCCATCGCTTGGATGATTTTTCGACCATCTAGAGTTGAGCTCGCTCGAACGTAACTCTGGTCTCTCTCATTGAGCAGTCTTCCATTCTAGCTTCTCATCCTTCGGAAACACCGTGTGTATCCTTCTCACTCAATCGACGTACTCTTCTGTAGTTTCTCATCCCTCGAATGCACCAAGTCTGTTGACTTGATTCCCATGTCATTCTTCTCATCCCCTACGTCTTCCACTCAACTTCTTGCATCTTAAATCCTTGCATTCTCAGATGTAAGACATCAAATACGCAGAGCCTAATATTATGTTATGTTTATGTACCAAAGTAGCAAAGTATAACATATATCATTCACTTTTCATCTACGGAAAATGGCATGTGAATATTAACATGTGACATAAAATATATCAAATATATTATTAGATAATTAGATAATTCTAAATCGTGTATACATGTGTATCCTTGACATACTAAAATTACTACCATTATTGGTATCAAACCAATAGCGATTCATACAAGTTAAATCTTCTAATCGGTAATTGGGCCAAAGAAACAACTTATATTTTATATTTGAATCTATATTAAAATTAAGACCTTTGTCTTCATTCAGAAATTGTGTGGAGTTTCTTATATTATTTTCATTGTAAAATATTTGATTTCTATTCACAACATCCCAATTAGGAGAGTTAAAACAAATTAGAATTATCAATTCTCTACAACGTCTAGAAGATAGAATATTTTTAGGAACAAGAAAATCATAATAATCTGGATTCCCATTCACAAGTCTAACTTGATTTAGTTGATCACATCAAAACCAACATAGAGTACTTACAATATAATCTCTCCTTTTTTATATGATCAACCAAGCTAAGTTAGGGTTAAAGAGAATAGTAAAATAATAATAAAATAATTACAATTAATAAACATGCAATGTAATTAATAAATATATAATATTAAAATAATTAATATGCAAAAGTGTACCTCTCGCTTGACTTAATCTATAATTCTCTTCCTTTGATGAAATTAAAAATAGGGATAAAAATTTTAAGGGTTACACAAATAGTAACTAACACTTAGAAAAATTCTGGGAATTATGTTTGAAAAACTGAATTTTTATGATTTAAAAACTAGTTTTAGAAAAATAATTTTTAATTGTTAAAAAATTTTAAAATTTTTTATAATGGTTAAACATACTTATCCAAAACAGTGATAAAATTTTCATGAATAAATAATATTAAAATAAGTAGCAATTAATTATTTTATATATAGAGAGATATTTTAAAAAAAATGTTTAAAAATATTTTTTCATCTTAAAAAATTTTGAAAATTTTTCTAAGTATTTAAAATAAGAAATATATCTATAAAAAAATAAAAAATTGGATATTAAAAAAAAAATTAGTATTAAAAATGTGCATTTTGATAAAAAAAATCATAGAAAATTAAATAACCATAAAAAAAATTGCAAATATATTTCTTTTGACACATATTTTGTCATAGAAAAATATAATTTAAAAAATCACTTTGCTAAATAATTTTAAAGATATGATTTTTGTTAAAAAATTTATAAAAATAATATAGTAGAAATTTTTTTAAAAAATTTCCTATAGAGAATTAATAAAATCCCTTTTCACAAAAAAAAATTAAGATTTAATTAATTTCAAATAGAAATGATTCAAAAAAATTTATTTGAAAAGATTAGATAATTTTAAGCCTGTAATGAAAATATTAATGCAAATAAAAATTAGAACATGCATAAAAATTTATCCTAAGTATGACTTTGAAAGCCAATAGGTTTCTACCTACTGGATTAATTAAAAATTTTCTTGGCATATATTTTCTTATTACTTTTCTGATTTGACCCTTATAAAATCTATAATACCAATTTAGCCCTTGATAGTTCCTAAAATTTTGAAATTGATTCTTTTCAAGTTTTTCTATTTAATCCATTAATTTTTCATTTCCAATTTTTACCTTGTCAAAATCATCTAATCGACAAGATTTTGCTAAAGTTATTTTTAATTCTATATTTTCCTTTTTTAAATTTTCATTTTTAATTTCTAATTTACAAGAATTTTTCAAAAGTAATTTTATAAACTTATATAATTTATCAAGAGGTAGAGATTGTACCTAACTTACCTTGTTGATTTCATTGTCTGATACTTTCACTGTATTGTTGCTTCCTTCTGAATTAACTCCCCCTTCGTTGATGCTTTCGATGCTCATTTCTGATGAGCTCGCTTCGTCATCGTCTTCGTGACTTGTCATCAGTACAAGTCCAATGTAGGCTTTGATTTCCAATTCTAATGATGACGTTTCGTCCCACGTCGCCTTTAGATTTTTATGCTTCATTTAGGTTGGTCTTTTGTTCTTGTCCTTGTCTTTCAGTTTTGGGCAGTGGTCCTTTATATGCCCTTCTTCTTGGCAGTTATAACATCTCACCTTTCATTTACTTCGTGAATGTTTCTTAGCCTATGACTTGTTAAATTTGTTAGTTTTAAGAAATTTACTAAATTTTCTTACCATAAATGCAGCCTCGTCTTCGTCAAGCGATGTGTCTAAATCTGATTCGCCTTTCTGGTTAGCTTTTAGTGCTAGATTTTAGACTACCTTTTTTTCTTTATTCTTTAGGCCTACATATCTTGATTCATGAAGTTTAAAAGTAGAAAATAAATTTCCTAGGATACTAAGCTCGAGGTCCATAGAGATGTAGAACGAGTCGACTATCGATGTCCACTTGGGTGTTCTAAGAAATGAATTTAAAGAGTACCTTAATGAATCTCGATTTGTTACCTTTTCTCTGAGATTCATAAGTTTAGTGATCAGTTCTTTGATCCTCAAGTATAGATGTGCGACTGTTTCACCTTCTTCTATATGGAGGTTGCTTATCTGGTTTAGGAACAGATCCCATCTTGCGAGTTTCACATCCGAGGTCCCTTCATGCAGTTCCAAGAATTTCTCCCGGAGCTCTTTAGCTAACTCATAGGCTCTGATCCAGTTAACTTCTTGTGGTGGTAAATGCTCAGCCGATGAAATTCTACCTTATCATTTGCCACAAAGTTGGCTTGCTCCTTCATCTAATGATATTCTTCTTTTTTGGCTCATTGTTGATCCTTAGGTGCTACAAAATCATATTTCATTATTAGCAATAATTCGAAATTAGTTTTAAAGAATACCTCCATCTTCTTTTTCTAAGTCATGAACTCCCCCTCGAACTTAGGAGGATAGATATTTGGTCCGACTATTTCTTGTGTGCTTAGGTCAACGATTAGTCATACTGAAGCGCCCTCGCTTTGATACCAATTATAGATCCTGTGTGACTGCCAAGAGGGGGTGAATTACTCTAAAAAGACAAATATACCATTCTCAAAACTTACGACTTTGATTAATATAAACACTTTAATAAAAGAAACTAAAATGTAGAAAATCAGTATAAGACAAAAAGATTTACTTGAACCGGGGAAGTTGCTAATCCAAGACAAGTGTAGCTCAACTAATCGACTCCTTCTTTGACACCAGTTGGAGGCAGAGAAGCCTCGTACAGAACTTTGAAAGCATAGAATTTGAAGAACAGAGTGAAATAACTCAAATATAGAAATTATTGTTGAAATGAAAAGCACCAGGACTCCTTTTATAGACTCACTGGTCGAAGTGACCGTTTGCTGACGTGGCCCAGTTCAGGCGCTCGGACCCTCTCCGAGTGCCCCCAGCGAGGCAAATTCTATCTATACGTAATGGCAAAGCGATAAAATTTATCAACTCCCAAGCGCTTGAACCCGCTCCGGGCGCATGGATCACTACTGATGTGGACCCAAAGTTGATCCACTACGTCGAGTAGCCCTTTCCGCACCAAATTGGTCCGGGCACCGAGACCAGCTCCAGGTGCTTGGACAATGTCAACTCCATGTTTACTTTGTCCAGTCTTCTGCTTCAGTCGCTTGGGTGATTTTTTTGTCATCTAAAGTTGAGGTCACCCAAATCCAACTCTGACCTTTTCTCCTCAAGCAGTCTTTCGTTCCGACATCTAGTCCCTTGGAAGCTCTGTGCTCGTCCTTTTCACTCCACTGGCATATTCTTCCGCAGCCTCTCATCCCTCAGATGCACTGAGCCCGTCGACTAGATTCCCATGTCATCCTTCTCGTTTGCTGAGTCTTCCACTCGACTTCTTACATTCCTGAGTCCCTACACACTCAAATGTAAGGCATCAAATACGTAGAGTCTAACTTGACTTGGTTGATCACATCAAACCAATACAAGGTACTTACAATAGTCGGGGTCGAGATCCCAGCTACAATATGGACCTCCTATTTATACAAGAGTCAAGCGCATATCATATCATCCGCATCTTTTTCAGAACCCAAACTCCCCCGGCTCGACCATTGTTGGGGTCGAGATTCCAACTACAATATCAACCTCCCCTTTGCACAAGGGTTGAGCAAATGTCCTATCGTCCACATTCTTTTCAGGGCTCAAACTCTCCTGACTCGAATATATTAAGGGTCAAGATTTCAGCTGCAATATCAACCTCCCCTTCACATAAGGGTGGAGTGCATGTTGTATCACCCATGTTCTTTTTAAGCTCCAAACTACCCTACTTAGACATAGTCTGGGTTGAGATCCCGACTGTGATATTAACCTCCCCTTCGTACAAGAATCGAGCGAATATCATATTGCCCGCGTCCTTTTTAGAGCTCTAACTCCTCAAACTCAGATATAGTCGAGGTCAAGATCCTGATTATAATATCAACCTCCTCTTCACACAAGGGTCAACCCCATATCGTATTGCCCACATCCTTTTTAGGACCCCAACTTTCTCGACTTGGACATAGTTAAAGTCAAGATCCCGACTGTGATATCAACCTCCATTCGCATAAGGGTCGAAAGCATGTCATATTGTCCATGTCCTTTTCATGGCCTGAACTCCCTCGAATTAGACATAGTCGGGGTTGAGATCTTGGCTGCGATATCAACCTCCCATTCACACAAGGATAAAACACATATCATATTGCCAGGGTCCTTTTTAGTGCCTAGGCTCCCTCAACTCAGACATAGACGAGGTTAAGCTTTTGGTTGTGATATCAACCTCCTCTTTGCAAAGGGTTCAACGAATATCATATCATCCGTGTCATTTTTCAAAGCCCAAGCTCCTCCAACTAGGACAAAATCAAGGTTGAGATCCCTACTACGATGACTTTCTGATTCGGGTGTGGCCGTAAGAGAACAACTTTCGTGGGGGCGCCTAGTTAGCATGATATTAAAACAAGAAAATCATGAGGCCAAAAGGTTTTTTCAATTCACCAAGACATTGGGTATAACAATTGAAACGATACCTAGTATGGGAAAAACATCAAGTTAAATAGCAAACATCTTCTTTGAGGAGGTTGTCAGTGATCTTTGATAAGCTGATAGGTGGGGTGTGGGGGAAAATCAACTAGGAGGTGCTCGTTCTCAAGCAGCTACTTAACAATGTCATCCACTTCATATCGCACCATGTAAATGAGGTGAGTGTCGATCAAGTCATAGAACTCCTGAGAGCCCAAAAATTTCTTCTTTTTTATAACCCAGCACTTATCCTTCTTAGTTTAATACTCCTAGAACTTGGCCTTGGTTCTCTCTAGTTGGCTTCGTTGGACTTTGAGTGCCACTTGAAATTCAGTTTTACAAGTTTCTTCAGCCCCAACCTCCGCTCTGGCCGTCTCTACCGCAATGTGGGTAGCCTTCAACTCATGCAGACAAGCCTCAGCTAAAGCCTGGGTTGATTCTGCCTCCTCACAAGCAGCCATCAACGTTGCCCGCTTCCATCTCTGAGCAAATGGACTCCAACTCATGTAGTATCACCTCTGCCAGGGCTCTGATCGACTCGGTCTCCCCTCTGGTGGCTCTCATCTCCACTATTAGAGGATCAAATTTCCTTTGGTCAGCCTCTAATTTCACCAGGTGGCTATAACCTTGGCGGTATCCATCTCCAGTTTTGATTTTTGAGCTTCCACAACAGCTGTTAACTTCTCCACTTCTTCTCGGAGATCTTCATCCCCTGCCTTCAACTTCTCAATCTCAACTTTAAGAGATTCAACCTCCCTCTTCATCTTGTCTAGGCTATAGGTCACCTGAAGCTTTTGAGGTCCCTCTGTTGGGGATGGGAGGACCTCAATCACACGGATGACAAATGACCCACGTCGACATGAAGAACTATCCTCATCTAGTCGGTTCCCTGACTCGATTAGGGAATTCAGGATCTAGACTGGCGTGGGAAAAGATGGGCCCACTAAACTTGGAGGAGCCCTAGGCGATCGACGTCTTTTCCTTGTTATTTTGAACGATCTCTTCGACTCCTCTAATGATGTGAGCTCCACTTCCATCTGTGAGGGGATCAGGGGCGCCTTTGATTTTCCTTACAGAGTCAAAGTTAGAGCAGTCACTTGAGGGGCTACCTTTGTGAGAGTCGGCGATGGAATGAGGGGAGTCTCATTGATTGTCACTTCCATAGTTAGGTCAATGATCTTGGTACCGTTAGTTCCAACTCGGCTTCTGTTAGTTTCACCACTTTGTTCATAGTGGTCTTCAGTATGGTAGTGACTACAAAAATAATACACCTTCAATTAGCTTCCAAAACTCATGCAGATAAGATATCTTACTGAAAGAGTTCCTCCTCGAGTAAGGAACTGTTGTCAAATTGCAAGTCTTGCAACTGCTATGATGCTCGAAAATAACCCTACTCCAAGTGATAATCTTTCAGAGTGTGAGGAGTAGGTAACTCATGTTGCCATCGAGTCAACTAGAACATTGGATTCGAGGGTTTAACAAAGAAAAATTAAGGTTTATACCCCTTATGCGATGAGGGAAGATTCCTAATAAAGCCATGACCAGCTCAGGATGAAAAGAAGAAGACTCCATCTTCCATTTTCTTTGGGTAAAAGAAACAATGGAAGCTGTGGGGAGATAAGGGGAGGCAGTAGAGTGGGAAGAGGATAATCACGCCAGTTAAACTTCTGAATGAGTTGAGTCCAAGTTGTGATAGAGGAATGCGAAAATACTATGATACATCAGAGAAGAAGGTTGAAATAGGAAAATAGAATTTGCTTGTCAAATGACTCCTGAAAAAGGTTATGCAGTTGGGAGGGGGGCGATCAGGCTGGTCATTATTGTTCAGAAACCTTATCATCTTTATCAGATGATCGATCGGGATCGTCTAAGCTAACCTTAATCAATCCAAGATTGCAATAGTAAAACTTGACTCAACGGGCCTATACCAGGGAGTCAACGAAGATTATATAGCCATTGTGAGGATAGTACGCGAACTACAGTAGCTAAGGCAGTAGAGTAGATGATCAACAGTTGATCGGGGCAGACAATAACAGGAAAAACTAAGCAACTTACTGAGAAAAGAAACGTAGAAAGCTTAAAGAAGAGGAGAACGGAGAGTAGTGGATGAATGAAGGTTACACAATATAGCCACGGATTTCTCTGCAATCTAATATATATCTTCATTTGCAAAACTGTGATCATAGGATCATTGTCATAGCAAGCGCGGGATGGATTTTTAGTTGGCTGATCAAGCATATAGATCACCCTAAATCTGAGTAATCATTACACTGTGGATGACACTTAGTCTTCCCTGCGATGTGATGTAACCTCAGAGACAGTAGCACATTCTAGGCTCCAAAGTTGAAGCTGATAAAGCAAATGTCACATTTAATAGGTATGACTACAATTAAATGCATAATCTCACTTAAATCACACAAGGATTTTACCTTTTTTTCATATGTCAGCAAGCAGTCAAAGTATCATAAGCAACCTCGATACGTTACACCATAGTCTAGTCAGTTAGACTACCTCTTCTTTCGACTATACTTGAAGGGGAGATTGGTGATATGAGGGATAATCAGGGAGTGTCACGAGGCTAAGGTAGTCAATGGTCCTGATTGTTGGTGCATTTGGCGTTGATGATTAAATCTGAGTTTTAATGAATAACAAGTGGATTAAAGTTAGATGTATTATTGATCTAACCTTGTTACTAAGCGCGCAGGGTTAACTAACTTGATGGGTCAAGAAGACCAGACACCAAGAAAGAAGTCCAGTCAGGATGTATGATTCCCAATTGGCGAAGGCCAGATGTAGAATTCTAATAGGAGGTCAAGATGTTCAATTCCTGATGGGTTAAAGTTTGGATGTGCGATTCTGACAGGAAGTTGGGATATTTGATTCCCGATGGGCGAAGTCCGAATGTGTGATTCTGATAGGAAGATCTGGTGGGTCAGATTGGATGTCAAGTAGGTAACTTGACATTTGATAAGTGGAGGTAAGTCATTGAAGGAGAGTGACTTAATAAGAATGAGTGTCGTTTGAGGGGATAATAGGTGTCGGTCCAATTTAGGTCCATTTCATAAATCTAAATTGAGATCCTGACTAAATTCTAGTCTCGAAAAGACAGAATCTAATTCATAAATCTATATAAACTATTCATGCATATATTTTTCTAACTCTATGTTGAAGAGACAAACGTAGACCTTCGAATTCTGTACGCATGGCAACTGACAGCTTGATTCCGAGTTCGAAGTCAAAAGTTATAACCTTCGGAAGATTGCTGTATCAAACCAGCAGTTGGAGGCGCCTTGAGCTCGTTGGAAGGCGCCTTGAACTTACTGGAAGGCATCTTGAAGAGCTTTGAAGACGCCTTCTAGAGGATTAAACCCAAAGTTTGTAGATTTTATCATCATCGAAGATAGGGGATAAAATTTACTTGTGGAGGCACCTTGGAAGAGGTTGAAAGCATCTTTCACAACCTATATAAGCCCTATTTGAGTAGCATTCAAGACACAATTCTTTAACAAGCTTCTACGCGTCCGTTTGGAGTTTCGACTGCCCCAGCTTCCTGCTGCTGCTCTGCTACGACGCTGCTGCGCCTTACTACTACTAAGGAGCCGCCCAACACCAAGCCTGATTCAATCATTTTCGAGGGCGTTGGGTAACAAAATTTTAATACTGTACTTAATTGTTGCATAAAGAAAAGTGTAATGTGTTACGCTCTTTCTTATTCTTTCATCGTCATTGATCCCCTTTTCCGGCGGTTCTGAAGGAGGCATAGTGGATTACCCGTTGATAGGTCCGCGGGACCTAGGTTTTGGAGTAAGAGTCACCGAAGACTCCGAACCAAGTAAAATCGAACGTGTGCTCTTTTGTTTGCTTTTCTATTTCACTTTCTTACTTAGTTTCCAGTTGCACACTTTGTTTTCAAAATCGAAAAAATAAATTTTTGAAAACCACATGATTCACCCCCTCCCCTCCCTTGGCGTGCGCGTCTCGATCGGCAATAGTCCTGACTCCAACTCAAACAGTCCTGACTCCAACTCCTGATTCCCGAGAAGCTTGACTCAGGCACACCTCGACTAAACTCGAAGGATACCTATTGATGATAATCAAAGAGATAAACTACGGATATTGCAACTGTTATCCTCAAAAAACATGGGAACCATACCAATTTATTCCAAAATAAATGGTAGACATGGCTAGTTACTTCAAGGAACATGGGTAACGAACGTGGGGATTAAGGCACAAGTGGGAATTAGCTTCTGCCCTATAAAAAGTAACTCATCCCTATGGGCGGAGGTAAGCGCATACAAATACATCAAACCCTAACTTCACAACTCAGCTTTTGCTTCTTTCTCTTCCATCGGAGACTGGTTGCACAGAGGAACTCCCTAACTATCATTCTATTCTGTTCATCAAAGCCGTCTGCAAGTCTATGTGGTTAGGTGATCGACGACTCAATTAATCTTAACACCTATTTACCAGCAAGTAGCATTCATCGGCATTCTCATAATGTCGCCTCTCTAAATGCTAAGTATAAAACTGGAACTATGTAAACACTCGATCAGTGGCTGCCCCATCCAACTTTAATGCATCAACCACTGTTTCATACTTTTTATTGCAGCAGAGAAGGACCCCCAATAAGGATTTACTACCAATGGCATAATGTTGATGGACCATAGGGCCCTTTAAGGTTTGGATCAAGCATGCATCTGTCGAAATGAGCAGAGGACTCTCAAATTAAGGCCCTTGTTCCAAGCTCAGCCAACTCCCTCCTCTGACAAGTTACCCCAAAGGAGAGGAAATGGGGTCCCTGCGACCTCAGCTAAAGGACAGGCAGTTTCATTGCCGAGCTCATCAGATTCTCATAAACCTCCTTTGTTCGCTGCCAACTGAGTTGGCGTGTACAGAGGAGTTACCTCACCAACCTCTCCTTTGTCTCTGGCCACTCTGTGCAGCTCCCTGGAGATCATGCTGCTGATGATGATGATGCTGTTTAGCGTTAATGACCAAGCCTGTTGCTTGGTCACGGTAAGTGTGCGAAATTTGACTCAGAATTTATTGCCTTAGCAGAAGGCCGCTTCTCGAGACTGCCTCCTCTCTAGCTCTTCCTCGAACTAATCTCCTCTTAATTTTGAATCTTTGCAAGAACACTTAAACAATAGATTTGATGGGGATTTGCTCACTCACCTTTGGTAATGGCTTGTATGTTTGGGGCAATCTAAAGTTGGTACCACCTTCAGGACTTCATTCATGGCTTTAGTAACAAATGTTAGATCGTCATGGTGGTCCATAGAGATGGATATTAAACTGAGTTTATAGACAAGAACTTTCCACTCTTCATCTTCTTTATTTATTGCAAGAATTTGGAATCTTACATGTCTGAAGTCACATGCCACGAGATCGATCATTCAATAATTGCTCGTCTTTTTTCATCCAAGATTTAGGAAGTTCGTAGATATATCTCATCAAACAAAGAGCTCTCATTAAGTGTCAAACCGGCAAACATGATTCATGTCTTGCTCTTTTGACTATTCGTTTTTTCTGGGCTAAAGCAAAGTTCTAATTATGAGGTTGGACTCAAGGATCAAAGTTGGGCACTGGCCACCACTTCTAAAAAATCAATGAAGATTCAGGTAACTAAGGAATTATGCACCTACTGTTCCAATTTTTATTTTTATTTTTATTTTCCAATTTTTTTATGGATCATGTACTAGTTTGGGATGGTGATGTTTATCCTACAAGTTGCTAGGCTTATCGACAAATTGGACGTGAATGCAACTACTCGTGTGCTAGTCGGGACCGCGGGAATAGATTACCGGTTCTTCGGCTAGGTTGATTGAACAGTGATCTCGGAATAATAGAGTGTGGACCAAGACCATTGCCACATTATTCGTGTGGTACTTAAACACTGTTGCTATCAATAACATTCGTCCAAAAAATTTTTTTAAAAAAAAACATGGCAATTTACTTTTAGTAGTAGACATTAATGTTGTTGAGTGAATTTTGATACATGCTTTCCTTTTATGAAAATTTAGAATTTTGTGAAGTACATTTGCAATCATGCAAGAACAATCCAAGGTACAGTGCAAAAAAATAGAATGCATTAGTGAAGGAAACACATCTAATTTTTGAACTTCAGTTTTGATGTGCTTAATGTAAGTAGAATTAATGATATATAGTATTTCATTGAGTTGTTCTCCATTCCATCAAAATCTATGCCCCAACACTAACTAGTAAGTTTGCACCTATTGCTTATGTTTGTTGCACCCTTTGATGCCAAGAAGAATCATGATGGACTTTTGAGGCCACCTCCTATGTCTTTTATCGAACTTCCAATCCAATCACAATCATGTGGTCGGGTATTCATTTTTAAAATTAATCAAAATAGTATTTTATCCATAATTTAATACTTAAAATACCTTCTATGATTCTGCCCAAATAAAAAAGGACGCTCTGTTTATTAGGAATCGGGCACTCAATTTTTATTTTTAATAAAAAATGCTCCATCTCATTAGTAATTCATGTAAAAGGGTAGGATAATCTTCAAATATAATGTTCGATATTACTATTTAGTACCTTGTATATTAAATATAGACGGATTCAAAATGTTTAATAATATTTATATTCTAGTAACTATGAAATTATAGTTATAATTTTATAATTATTATAAAATTAATTTGTAGCCACTAATAAATTATAGTTGTTATAATATTACATTAGATATGATTTTATAATTACTACCATAAATTTTATTTTATTTAATAATATTCATATTATAATAATTATGAACTATAACTATTATAACAGCTATGAATTATAATTGCTATAACTATCATAACAATTACAAAATAGTACAATAATCCTTATATTATAGTTATGAATTTATCTTGTTCATATAATTGGCTAATGTATTGAATGACAGGGAATAATACTATAGGAATAGTGTATTGAATGACAGAAAGATAATTATACATAGATTATAGATGGAATGGGAGGCCCTTTCAATATGTACTCTTAATATTCAATTATGGATGAAAAATTATTCTGTTATTTTTTAAAATAGATTTTTTTTTTAATAATGTAGATAATTAAGCTCATTTTTTGATTTTCTACCATTTTGTTCCACCCTTGCCCTTCAAAATTAATCCTTTTAAAAACTTTACTTCAGGGGAAAGTTAAATGAAGGTTTTAGAAGTTATTTCGAAAAGAAATCGGGGTGAAATGAAAATTTCCGCCGAAAGTTTACCCTCCTCAAAGGAGAGAACATTTGGGTATGTATGCAATAATGCAAGTTTGAGGGCATGTGCTGAAAAAAGAAGCGCACAAAAAACAATTCCCCCTCCACCTTCTCGATTGGATGGCCCCACCAACAAATACGAGATTCTAAAAACTATAAAAAATTAAAACAAATTTCGTTTTCCGCAAAAAATAAAAAATAAAATATTAATTTTCCCATAATAAAAGCAAGACACTCGAGCCCCGACACTCCATCGTCGTTGTCCTTCCCTTAGCTCGACCCAAAGCTATGGCGCCTGCGCGGCCCGGCCACCGCCGCCGCCACCAAATCCTCTTCTTCTTCCTCCTCCTTGCCGTCGAGCCGCTCGCTGCGTTGGCGCAGAAAGAGACGGAGGCTGACGCCCTGCTTGAAATCAAAGCGGCCGTCTCCGACCCCTCCCTTGTGCTCTCCGCCTGGAACTCCTCCTCCGGCGACGGACATTGTTCGTGGCCAGGAGTCACCTGTGACCCTCTCCAGGCCTTCGTCGAGTCCCTCGATCTGACTGGACTCAACCTCTCAGGCGTGCTCTCACCCGCCGTCGGACGCCTCGGCCACCTCCTCAATCTCTCCGCCGCCTCGAACTCATTCTCCGGCCCCATCCCTTCCGAGCTCTCTCGCCTGGTAAGCCTCCGCCATCTCAATCTCTCCAACAATATTTTCAATGGAACCTTCCCGTCCTCCCTTGCCCGCCTCAAGAACCTCGTCGTCCTCGACCTCTACAACAATAACCTCACCGGCCCCCTCCCGACGGAAGTATCCGAGCTTCCCAACCTCCGCCACCTCCATCTAGGAGGCAACTTCTTCACCGGCATCATCCCGCCGGAGTTTGGTCGTTGGGAGTTCCTCGAGTATCTAGCCGTTTCCGGCAACGAACTCGTGGGATCCCTGCCGCGGGAAATCGGTAATCTCACCCGTCTCCGGCAGCTCTACGTTGGTTATTTCAACAGCTTTGAGGGCGGCATCCCGCCGGAGATTGGTGGGCTATCGTCGCTCGTTCGTCTCGACATGGCCAACTGCGGCCTGACAGGGGAAATCCCACCGGAGCTCGGGAACCTCCGGAACCTTGACACGCTGTTCCTCCAGGTGAACGGCCTCTCGAACAATCTTCCCCCGGAGATCGGCCGCCTAGGCAGCCTCAAGTCGATGGATCTCTCCAACAATGCCCTCTCCGGCGAGATCCCATCTACCTTCGCGGAGCTCCGCAATCTGACCCTGCTCAATCTGTTCCGCAACAAACTCCATGGGTCGATCCCGGACTTCCTCGGCGACCTGCCGGCTCTGGAGGTGCTCCAGCTATGGGAGAACAACTTCACCGGCAATATTCCCCGACGGCTTGGGCAGAGTGGGCGTCTGCAGATCCTCGACATATCATCGAACAAGCTTACCGGAACGCTACCGCCGGACCTCTGTTCGGAGAACCGCCTACAAACCCTAATCGCCCTCGGCAACTTCCTTTTCGGCCCCATTCCAGAGACCCTCAGCACGTGCAAATCACTAGCCAGGATTCGAATGGGGGAGAACTACCTCAACGGATCCATCCCCGATGTCCTGTTCAGTTTGCCGAAACTCTCACAAATCGAGCTCCAGGACAATATCCTCACCGGTGGGTTCCCGGACACCGGCGCCGCTGCCATCTCGCCGGACCTAGGGCAGATTAACCTCTCCAACAACAGGCTTTCGGGGTCTCTTCCGCCGTCCATAGGAAACTTCTCCGGCCTCCAGAAGCTCCTCTTGAACCAGAACCAGTTTTCTGGCCGCATCCCTCCGGAGATTGGGTTGTTGCAGGAACTCTCCAAGGTGGACTTCAGCGGCAACCGCTTCTCCGGCCAGATGGAGCCGGAAATAAGCCACTGCAAGCTCTTAACTTTCGTCGACCTCAGCCGCAACGAGCTCTCCGGGGAGATTCCACCGGAGATTTCCGGAATGCGAATCTTGAACTACCTCAATTTATCGAGAAACCATCTCGAGGGGAGTATTCCTCAGTCGATCGGCACGATGCAGAGCCTCACGGCGGTCGATTTCTCTTACAACAATCTCTCTGGTCCAGTCCCTTCCGCCGGGCAGTTCAGTTACTTCAATGCGAGCTCATTTGTGGGGAATCCAGATCTCTGCGGTCCTTACCTTGTCTCCTGTAGCCCCACCATTAACGGCGGCAACTCCAGTCATCCAAAGGGGCCGCTTCCAGCCTCCTTCAAGATGCTCCTGGTCATCGCTCTCCTCGTCTGTTCCATCGTCTTCTCCATCGCCGCCATTATCAAGGCCTGGTCTCTAAAGAAAGCTAGCGAGGCCCGGATGTGGCGTCTCACCGCCTTCCAGCGCCTCGATTTCACCTGTGACGACGTCCTCGACTGTCTCAAGGAGGAGAACATCATCGGCAAAGGTGGCGCTGGGATCGTGTTCAAGGGCATAATGCCCAATGGCGAGCAGGTGGCGGTGAAGCGGCTCCCGGCAATGACCCGTGGGTCGCCGCACGACCACGGATTCTCGGCGGAGATTCAAACGCTCGGCCGGATTCGTCACCGCCACATCGTGAGGCTGCTCGGCTTCTGTTCCAATCACGAGACCAATCTGCTGGTGTACGAGTACATGCCCAATGGGAGCCTCGGCGAGGTCCTCCACGGGACCAAGGGCGGCCACCTGCTCTGGGACACCCGGTACAAGATCGCCGTCGATGCGGCGAAGGGACTCTGCTATCTCCATCACGACTGCTCGCCGCTCATCCTCCACCGCGACGTCAAGTCCAACAACATTCTCCTCGACTCCAACTTCGAAGCCCACGTGGCGGACTTCGGCCTCGCGAAGTTCTTGCAGGATTCCGGCACCTCCGAGTACATGTCGGCCATCGCCGGCTCCTACGGCTACATTGCTCCAGGTAATTTCTACAATCAATGGTATTCTCATCGACGACAATCAGCAGCTAGAAAAGGTTCGATTTTGGTTTCTTTTTTCAACCATGGTTGTGTGCTCTGTTTTCCGATTCCTATTCTGTCGTCACTGTGCCAAAAGCCTTCGAACCAAGTACACCTACGGCAGGCCTTTTCTTGCATCACTTTTTGTCTCAAATCAACTTTGGGAAGCAGAGAACTCCAGTCCTTGTTCCAGAACTAAAGTAGCACTTCATTCATCATCGAATTCAAAATTTTCCAAATTGTTTCCACAGAGTACGCATACACGTTGAAGGTGGACGAGAAGAGCGACGTGTACAGCTTCGGGGTGGTGCTTCTGGAGCTGGTGACCGGCCGGAGGCCGGTGGGGGAGTTCGGCGACGGAGTGGACATCGTGCAGTGGGTTCGGAAAATGACGGGCTCCATCAAGGAGGCAGTGCTGAAGGTTACAGATCCTCGGATCCCTGCGGTTCCTCTGGACGAGATCATGCACGTCTTCTACGTCGCCATGCTCTGCGTCGAAGAGCAGAGCGTGGAACGGCCGACCATGAGGGAGGTGGTTCAAATCCTAATGGATCTTCCGAGACCGGGAGCTGCACCGGCGATCAAGGACGAAGAATCACGGAGCTCGCCGCCGCCGGATCTCCTGAGCATTTGAAGTGCAGCTGTGGTTAAGTAAAATTTTGCGCCGTGGTTGCGCCATGAGCCTTCCCGTGGGTTCCTTCCTTTCCTGTACAGCTCTTGTAAGTTGTGGTGATGGTTGGTGGTTGTTTAAGGTGGAGTTCCTTTTGGCTCTTAATGCTGCTGGTAGTCCAGCTAATTAATTCTCTACTTGTGTAAGTTGTGGAATTTTATCAGGTAAAAGAAATGGTAAAGCCGTAAAGGTAGTTTGTTTCTGCGTCCGGTGAAGGAAAGCTGGAGATTTTAATTACTTGCCTGGAAGAGCGTGAGTGAGGACTTGTGTTGGCCTTGGTGGGTGGCGAAATGATGAGGTTTTGTTTGACCAGGGATTTGAGGCATGAAGAAAAAAATTGAGCGAAAATAAAAAGAGTTTTTTTTAAAAAAAAGAAGTTAGGTATAATCTCTCGGTCCAAAAGATGGATTATTTGATATCATAGATAATTTAGGCATCAGAGTGCTTTTATTTTTTAAATCAGTGATTTATTTTTATCAAAAAGCATCTCATCTTATTATCTGCTATTCAGTACACTGTTTATAATTTTTTCACCAAAGTTTTTTTTAACCATTATAAAATCGTAATTATTATAAATATAATAATATACTTAATTTATTAAAAATATTCATATTATAAGAGTTATAAATTTGTAACGGTTATCATACGAATTTAATTATATTTGATACGGTAAATAAGATATGGCCTCTAAAGTTGGATCTAAGTTAAAAAGATTGGTTGATGTGGAGGCTAAAGATAAAGAGGATCGAACACTTGGGGCTAACAAGGTCACACGGTACAGTTGAGTAGTCCAGTCAATTGGACAAATATTTTGGTCATATATCGAGTCCTACCAGCCCGATGAAATCCTGGGTTGGTTTGATCGGGTTCCCTGTCCGAGCAGACCTTACGTCGACCGCACTCTCTAGCCGAATGGATAACTAGTCATCAAGAGGTCAAGTCCTTAAGATGTTTAATGTTCTTTGGCCAACTGGACTCCAGGTTCGATTCGGTCACCCTAGAGCTGGTCAGATCTATGGGGCCCAATTTTCTATTTCCTTTGGGCTTGATTCTCTGTCTGAGTGGACCTTATCCCGACCATACTCCCTGGTCAGGCGGATACCTAGTCTTTAAGAGGCCAAGTCCTCAAAATGTCCAATGCTCTTTGGCCAGCCGGACTCCAAGTCTGAGCCGATCAACCCTAGAGCTAATCAGATCTATGTGGTCCAATTTCTCACTTCCCCTAGGCCAGACTCCGTATCTAAGCGGACCTTATGTCAACCGAACTCACTGGTCAAGCGGATACCTAGTCTTCAAGAGGCCAAGTCCTTAAGATGTCCAATACTCTTTGGTCGATCGGACTCCATGTCTGAGTCGATCGGATCTACAGGGCTTAGATCCCCACTTCCCCTAAGCATGACTCCCTATCCAAGCAGACCTTATGTCGACTGGAGACCTTATGCCGACCGGACTCCCCTAGTCGGGGCGAGAGCAACCCTACCAACTAGGACAAAGCCTTTCGAGCAATGTTATTTTATATGTAGAGGGTCCCATCATGACTGGACATTAATGGTCATTTGTCATTATTGATAATCGTCATTGTTAATGTACAAAACATTGAAGCAAGGAAAGAGGAGAAGACAACAGAAGTAATTACAAAGGAAAATAGTCCGTTATGTATTTAATACAGTCTCATTAAATTTAAATAAGTCAAAACAAAGAAGATTCTGGTTGCAATTAATGTAGTGTCATTAAATAAGGGATGATGGAAGATCAATAAAAAAGGTATAAAAAGATATGTCAAGTGCAAAGGAGGCGAGTTAAGATAACATCTCTAGATTTCTCTCTACTTTAATTTCTCTTCCTACCATTTCTATTGACTTGAGTGTCGGAGTGAGAACACTGGGGGAATCCCTGGTACCCTTCTAACCCTCCGGATTTGTTTTTGTTCATCTTCAAGATCTGAGGGTGTGGTCAATGTGCTTGCCAACTCACAACGAGTTGTCTTCGAGAGCTTGACATAGGATCAAATTGGCATTGTCTATGAGAACTTACATACCTAAATTGAGACACTTAGATGAATGACACCGGAAGAACCCCAGCCATCACCCTTAAGTAAGAAAACTTGGATCAAATTGTGGCTGTTGTGGTAAAAGGTGTGCTTGAACAACAACAAGTGCAATAGGTGACTTCTCACGGTCCTTCTTCAATAGGGTTCCTCGCATCCTGTCGACAGTAGCATAGCCAACCGGTATACCTCAAAACTCGATGAGAAATCCCACTGGAACTTAAGCTTGTGAGTTACATTCTGAATCCTTTCCGGGAAGCACACCTCCCTATGGCCCCAGAGTACCATTTCCTAGTCGAATGGGCGGTCAAGATCGTTCTCCCTTCTATATGAACATTCTGGAAGATCCGTTGCCTCACCATTATCGCCCGTCAATAATTGGAGAATATAGCGGCACCATTGACCCATAAGATCATGTATGCAAATTTGAAAATATTACTATGCTACATCAATATTTTGATGGCGTAAAATGCTGAGTATTTTTGACCACCCAATTAGACTCAGCTCAAATGTGGTTCGTCGACTCGTTGCGATTTTTATTGGTTCATTTGCCGACTTCAAAATTGTATTTTTGCATCATTTCGACAGCAACCGGAGGTATCATAAAACACCATTGAACTTATTCGCTCTCAAGCAGAAGCCTAAGGAAACATTAAAGGACTACATTCAACGCTTCAATCGGGTAGCTCAAGATGTGCCTTCAGAGCATTTTAGCAAGGTTTAGTAGAAGGAGATTTTTTTAGATCCTTGGTGAGGAAACCATCAATTAGCTTTGATGCCCTGCTAGGTGTAGCTCCCATGCGGCTGATAAGAGGGGAATTGTCCTGAAAAAATAAATATACCCTTCTCAAAACTTATAACTTTGATTAAGACAAACACTTACTAAAATAAACTAAAATGTATAAAAGAAGTACGAGACAAAAAGATTTACTTGATTTACAAGCATGACGGTTGCTAATCTAAGACAAATGAAGCTCAACTAATAAACTCCTTCGACACAAGTTAGAGGCGGAGAAGCCTCGAACAGAACGTTGAACGCATAGATAAATGAAGAACAGAGTGAAAGAATTCGAATACAGAAAGTGTTGTTCATCAACAACTGTGACCAGGGTTCTATTTATAGCTTGCTAGTAGAATTTGACCGTTTGTTGTTGTGGCATAATCCAGGTGCCCGGACCCTCTCCAGGCGCCCCCAACGTGGCAAAACTCTATCTCCACGCAATGGCTAAGTGATAAAGTTTTATCCACTTCTAGGCGCCCAGACCATTGCTGACATGGACCCAAAGATCCACTGCTTCGAGGCATCCTTTCGATAACAAAGTGGTCTAGGCACTCGAACCATCTTGTCCGGGTGCCCGAATGGTCTAGGCGCTTGAATGGTCCGAGCGCTTGGATCGGTCAACCTTGTGCTGACCGTCCAATGTCTTCTCTAGTCACATGGGCGATCTTGGCCATCCGAGCTTATCTTCCAGCCTTCTCCTCGAACAATCTTCCGCTCCGGCTTCTCGTCCCTCAGCAACACCACACGCTCCCTTCTCACCCGCCAGCGTACTCTTCTGCAGCACCTCGTCCCTCGGACACACTGAGCCCGTTGACTCTTTCCTGTGTCATCCTTTTCACTAGCTGTGTCTTCACTCGACTTCTTGTTCTCCAAATTTCCTGCACACTTAGACACAAGGATCAAATACAACATGACCTAACTTGACTTGGTTGATCACACCAAAATTACTACGGGATACTTACAATCTTCTCCTTTTTGATGTGAGCAACTCAAGTTAAGTTAGGAAAAAATAAAATAAAAAATAGTAAAATAACAGGTCAATAATTTGTAATTAATAAATATATTATGTATGTAATACAAAAAAATATATCTCCCTCTAAACTTAATATATAATTCTCTCTCTTTAATCACATTAAAAATAGGGGTATTCTTTGAAAATAAATTTGAAATAAATTCTCAGGGATACAAAAACAGTGACTAATATTCAAAAAAATTATGAAGTTTATATTTTGAAAATCTGAATTTTTATGATTTATAAACCAGTTTTGGAAGAAATAATTTTAAAATTACTTTAACCATTAAAAAATTCTGAAACTTTTTGTAATAGTTAAACAAATAAATTCAAAATAGTAATAAAATTTTCATGAATAAAATAAATTAATATAAGTAGTAATAAACTATTTTCTATACAAAGATTATATTTAAAAAAAATGCTTAACAAGTAGATTTTGAGCTCAAACATTCTTGCTTCTTTTTCTCAATATGTAAAATAGGAGTTATATATTTATAAAAATTAAATGATCAAAGATTGATTTTTGAGAATTTTTAATATTAAAAATTAATATTGTTTAACAAAATTCATAGAAAATTTAATAACGATTAATTTTTTTTTAAAATACTTTATTTGATAGAGAATATTTTATCAAAGAAAAATAAAATTTTTAAAAATAACTTTACAAAATAATTTTAAATTTAAAGATATGATTTTTATTGTAAAATTCATTAAAAAAATTTATATATTGGTCAAAAAAATTTAAAATTTTTCTTACAGATAGATAATAAAATCATTTTCCAAAAAACAATTAAGATTTAATTAATTGCAAAGCATACAAAGCAATTTATATGAAAATTTTGACAAATTTAAATATGTAAAAAAAATAGTAAAGCAAATTAAAATTAAAACATGTATAAAGATTTTAATCTAAGCATAATTTTAGAACCCAATATATGTTCCTTCCTAATGGATTAATCAGATACTTTCTAATAATAAATTTTCATGATAATTTTTTAATTTGACCCTTATGATATCTAAAATATTAATTTAGTTCTTAAAAATTTCTAATTTGTTGAACATGTGAACATGCATCATCGTTATTTAATTTTTCTAATTATTCTATTAACTTTTTAATTTCAATTTTTAAATTATTAAAATCTTCCCCGTTTGCATGCATTTGATAATGTTAACTTTAACTTTACATTTTCTTTTTCTAATTTAAACATATTTCTAGTAAGCATTTTAATAAATTGGCATGATTGTTCAGAAGATAAAGTGCGTACTTCACTTACCTTGTACTCTGATGCTCCTTATATGCTTTCTTCTGATGACACTCCCCCTTCGTCGATGTTTTTTTTCTAATGACGCTCCCCCTTCGTCAATGTTTTCTTCTGATGAAGCTCCCCTTCGTCGATGCTTTCTTCTGATGATGCTCCCCTTCGTTGATGCTCATCTCTGATATCTTTCTTCATCCCTCTGATGGTTTGCCACTAGTGCTAGTCCGGCATAGGCTTCAATCTCGGACTCGGAGGACAATGATTCATCCTACTTAGCTTTTAAGTTCTCGTGTTTCATTCATCTTGGTCCTTTGTCTTTTTCTTTTTCCTTCCTTTTTAGTTTAGGGCAGTCATCTTTGATGCATCATTCTTCTTGGCAGTTGTAGCATTGAACCTTCATTTTACTTCGAAGGTGTTTCTTTGCCTGTGACTTGCAAAATTTATTAGTTTTAATAAATTTACCAAGGTTTATTACCATTAGTGCTACTTCATTTTCGTCGATGGAAGTTTCAGAATCTGGTTCGTCCATTTTTACCTTTAAGGTAATGTTCTGATTTGTCTCCTTCTTTAGTTCTGCACATCTATATTCATGAATTTCAAAGGTAGTAAATAATTCTTCTAGATTACTTACCTCAAAGTCCCTAGAGATGTAGCATGCATCTACTAAGGTTGACCATTCTGGTGTTCTTGGAAAAGCGTTAAGCGCATACCTTCACGAATTTCAGTTAGTTGCCTTTTCTCCAAGATTTGTGAGTTCAGTGATTAGTTCCTTTAGCTTGGTGTACAGTTGAGAGACTGTTTCACCTTCCTTAAGTCAGAGATTTCTCAATTGGTTCCGAAGTAGATATTTTCTTACGAGCTTGGCTTTGGAGGATCCTTCATGAAGCTATAGAATTTTTCCCAGAGATCTTTTGTAGAATTATAAATTCTGATCCTATTAACCTCTTGTGATGACAGCGCACTCAGCAGAAGGAATTCTACTTTTCCGTTGGCCACAAATTCAGCTTGTTCCTTCTTTGCCCAACTGCCCTCTTTCTTTAGATCGTCGTTGTTATCGGTAGGTACTGCAAAACTATTTTTCAAAATTAGAAAAATATTGAAATCTATTTTGAAGTATACCTCTATTTTCTTCTTTCAGTGGACGAATTCTCCCTCGAACTTAGGTGGATAGATACTTGTTTCGGCCATCATCTTCTGTGTTTTGATCGGTAGTTAGTCTTTTTGAAGTGGTTGAACTCTGATACCAATTGTAGGTCCCATGCAACTGGCAAGAGGGGGTGAATTACCTTGAAAATAATAAGTATATATTTCTCGAAACTTACAGCTTTAATTAAGATAAAAATGCATAAAAGAAGTATGAGACAAAAAGATTTACTTTGTTTGAAATTGGGAAGGTTGCTAATCTAAGACAAATAAAGCTCAACTAATCAACTCCTTCTTCGACATCGACACAAGTCAGAGGCGGAGAAGGCTCGTACAGAATGTTGAACGCACAGATAAACGAAGAACAAAATGAATTTGAATACAAAAAGTGTTGTTTATCAACCATTGTAACCAGGACTTTATTTATAGTCTATTAGTCGAATCTGACCATTTACTGACGTGGCACAATCCGGGCACCCGGACCCTCTCTGGGAGCTCCTAGCATGGGAAAACTCTATCTCCAAGTAACGGTTATGCAATGGCCAAGTGATAAAATTTTATCCACTTCCGAATGCCCGGACCGTTGCTGACGTGGACCTAAAGTTGATCCACAGCGTCAAGGCGCCCTTTCGACACCAAAGTAGTCTTGGCGCCCGGACCAACTGGCCCGGGTGCTCAGATTGGTCAGCCTTGTGTTGACCGTCCGACCTTGTGCCGACTCTCCGACACCATCTCCAGTTGCTTGGGTGATCTCGGCCATCCAAAATTAGGCTCATTCGAACCCACCTTCCGGCCTTCTACTTGAGCAATCTTCCTCTTCGGCTTCTTGTCCCTTAGAAATACCACGTGCTTCCTTCTCGTCCGTCGGTGTACTCTTCCGCAGCACCTCGTCCCTCGGACACACCGAGGCCGTCGATTCTTTCCCGTGTCATCCTTCTCGCTAGCTGCGGCTTTCGCTCGACATCTTGTGCTCCTAAGTTCCTGCACACTTAGACACAAGGATCAAACACAATAGGACCTAACTTGACTTGGTTAATCACACTAAAACTACTACGGGGTACTTACACTAGGTCGGTTAGTTAAGTATGTTAACGTGGTAGAGGTTCAATTTGCTCCGAAGAAAGATCTGGGGGGGGCTTCAAATGCTCCCCTCCCCTATTCAGAACGGAAGGTGTAAGTACCTCGTGGTAGTTTTGATATGGTCAACCAAGTTAAGTTAGGTCCTGTGTATTTTATCCTTGTGTTTAAGTGTGCAAGAGCTCAGGAACACAAGAAGTCGAGCGGAAGGCGTAGCTAGCGAGAAAGATGACACGAAAAAAGGAGTCGACAGGTTTGGTGCATCCGAGGGATGAGATGCTGCGAAAGTGTACACCGGTGGATGAGAAGAACGCGCGCGACGTCCAAAGGACCAGAAGCCAAGGAGAAAGCCTACTCGAGCAGAAGGGCGACGTTAGTTTTAGGTGAGCTCAACTCCGAGTAGTCAGAGTATCACCCAAGAAGAGATCAGCGTATGAAAGTTGATCTGCATTCTACCTTATGGAAGGTGCCTTCAATGAACAATGCAAAGCGCCTTCTAGCCTATGAAAGATGCCTTCGTTAGCCGTTAGCCGTTAGCCGTTAGCCGTTAGCCGAGGATAAAGTTTTATCCTTGGCAGATAAACTCTATCCGATAGAAGGCGTACTACACCTTTTTGAAGGCGCCTTTAAACTGCGGATAACATTTACCAGAGACTATAAAAAGACTCCTGGACCTAGGAAATTTACAACAACTCTTATATTCATTTCCTAGCACATTTCTGAGCATTTAACTAGTGTAAGAGGTTTCTCCGCCTACATGAAAGAGATTTTTTTAATGCTTTATTTTGTCTTAGATTAACAACCACATAAGTTGTAACCAAGTAATTTCTTAACGACTTTTATTTTATTAAGTTGTTCAATTCTGTTTAAGTTAATTGTGCAACTAATTCGAGTTGAAAGATTAAGAAGGGTTTAGCTTTATTTTTGACAGGCAATTCACCCCCTCTTGACAGTCTCGCTGCACCAATAAGTGATATCAGAGCCCAACCGATTTAGAAGAGCTAACCATCAACTAAAGTACAAAGACGATGGTCAGGCCCAACATCTATCCACCTAAGTTTGAGGGAGAGTTCGCGATATGGAAGAAACGAATTGGGGTATTTTTAAAACTGATTTTAAATTATTATTAATAATTAAATATGATTTTGTAGCCCCCAAAGACCAACAAATAGTTGAAATGGAGGAATACTAGTGGACCAAAAAAGAACAAGCTGACTTCGTAGTGAACGGATGAGTCGAGTTTCACCTGCTGAGCGTTCTTCAAACCCAAGAAGTCAGTCGAATAGGAACCTACGAATCAATAAAAGATATTTGGGAGAAGTTCCTGGAGCTATATGAAGGAATGCCCAAAGCAAAGCTCGCGAGATGGGACCTGCTCCGGAACCAAATCAGTAACCTTCGGATGGAAGAAGGTGAATCAGTTGCTCATCTACACGGAAGAATCAAGGAGCTAATCATCGGATTAACAAACCTTGGAGAAACGATAACTAATCGGGACGAGCAAAGGTATGCTTTAAATGTGTTCCCGAGAATACCATAATGGACATCAATAGTAGATTCCTATTATATCTCCAAGGACCTCGAAGTAAGTACACTAAAAAACTTTTTTTTTTCTTTTGAATTACACTAGTCTCAATGTGCAGGACAAAGAAAGGAACCAAGTCAGAACCTAGCATTATAAGCCCAGAAGAGCGGATCAGATTCAGACTCATCGATTGACGAAGACGAAGCAGTCTTCATGGTAAGAAAATTATCTAAGTTTTTTAAATCTAATAAATTTAAAAAGTCGCAGGCAAGAAATTTGTTCCGGGAAAATGGAAGGTAAGGTGCTACAATTGTCAAGAAAAAGGACATATCAAGGATGACCGTTAAAAACTGAAGAACAAGGAGAAAAACAAAAGGCTAAGCAAATCGAAGCACAAAAATCTAAAGGCAACATGAGACGAGTCATCATCAGAGTTCGATCTGGAGGAGTATGCCGGACTAGCACTCATAGCGAGTCACCAAGAAGAAAGTATAAATGAAGGGAAAACTACATCTGAGAAAAGCAGCAACGAAGGGGGAGTATCCAACTTCGAACATGATATGATAAGCGAGGTATGTCTTCTGCCCCTGATCAACTTTACTCAGGAATAACTTTAATGACTAGATCTTTATGTAAACTAAAATCTAAAAATAATAATTTAAAGAAGGAAAATGTGGATTTTAAAAGAAAATTAGCTAATGCATGCCCACTAGAATTATTTGATAAACTCAAAAATGAGAATAATAAATTAAAAGAACAAATAGAATTCTTAAAAAATGACTATGCATGTTCAACTTTGAAAGATGTACGAAATTTAAATTTTAAAAATTACAAATGACTAAACTGGTATATCAGAAATCATAGGGGTCAAATTAAAAAAATCTTTAAAAATTTTGTTCTACCAAATTTTTTTATTAATCTAGTATGAAATAAATATATATTGGATTCTCAAATCATATCTAGTATAATTTAAAGTTAATCTCAAAAATATTTTAAATTTTAATATATTTTATTTTTCACCGTGTTTAAACAAATTATTTAAATGCCTACTTTTTGTATTTTGAGTTGAAAATTTCTTCTATTTTATATGATGATTTAATCTACAAACATAAAATTTATGAAGTTTTCTTTTTTGTTAAAATATTTTATATATTTTTTTTAACAAAAATGGTATTTTGAAAACTAAAAATACTCTTTAGACTTAATTTTGAAAAAAAAATATATCTTTATGTGATAAAACACAATGTTTTCTATCATAATAAAATTTTTTTAATATTTTTTTAAATTTTATATGAATTATTACGAATTATTTTTTAAAAAAGTTAATTTTTAATATTAAAAATTTAGAAAAATAGATACTTGGGAGCTTTAATTTTTCTAGTATTTGACAATCTTCTTTTCATATCTCAAAAATTTTAGAAGAATTTTCAGAGTTCAAAAAATATTTTTAAGATTTATCTTCACAAAATTAGTTGTTCTGATAAAATAATTCAATTCCGCTCGTTAAACTAATTCTTTTATCTATGAAAATTTTTCTACAGATATATCACTCTTTTTAAATTTAACACAAATTTTCAAGATTTTTCAAAATAGATGACTAATTTCTAAATTATTTTTGTCAAAATATAGAAGATTAATTAGTAAAAATAGAATATTTTTGAAAATGATTTCTAAAAAATATTAACTTACTGATAATTCTTATTTTGTACTCCTAAAAAAATATTTCGAATTTTCTAATTGTTTACTTTATTTTTTTCAAATTTTTTTGAGTTGATAAAGGGAGAGAAATATGTATAAATTAAGGGGAGTAGTAAGATATTTATCTTTGTACGAATTTTACAATTTTATTGACTTGCCTAATTCATTGCAATATTTTATTCTAATTACAATATTACTTAATTCATATATCATGTTATTACTTTTTGTTTAACCATAATTTTAATCTGGGTTGATGCACATAAAAAAGAAGGGAGATTGTAAGTACCCCGTGGTAGTTTTGATATGGTCAACCAAGTTAAGTTAGGTCCTGTGTATTTGATCTTTGTGTTTAAGTGTGCAGGAGCTTAGGAACACAAGAAGTCAAGCAAAAGACGTAGCTAACGAGAAATATGACACTGAAAAAGAAGCCAATAGGCTTAATGCATCCGAGCGATGATATGCTGTGGAAGAGTACATCGGTGGATGAGAAGGATGTGAGCGACATCTGAGGGATGAGAAGCCGGAGAGGAAGTCTGCTCGAGAAGAAGGACGGAGTTGGATTCGGATGAGTTCAATTCCGGGTAGCCGAAGCATCACCTAAGAAGAAATCAATGTATGGGAGCTTATCTGCATTCTACCTTATCAAAGGTACCTTCCAGCCTATAGAAGGGGCTTTCGTTAGCCATTAATCGAGGATAAAGTTTTATTCTCGATGGATAAACTCTATCCGATGGAAGACGCCTTGGACCTCTTTGAAAGCACCTTCAAACTGCGGATAACATTTCCCAGAGACTATAAAATGTCCTCTGGACCTAGAAAATTAATAACAACTCTTGTATTCACTTTCTAGCACATTTCTGAACATTTAAAGAGTGTAAGAGGCTTCTTCGCCTACAAAAGGAGATTTTTTTTAGTGCTTTCTTTACCTTGGATTAACAACTATCTAGGTTGTAACCAAGTTATTTCTTAGTCTCTTTTATTTTATTAAGTTTTTTAATTTTGTTTAATTTAACTGTGCTACTAATTCAAGTTGAAAGATTGAGAAGGGTTTAACTTTATTTTTGATAAGCAAGTCACCCCCCTTTTGTCGGCTTCCCGGCACTAACAAACGGCACCTCCACTAACCTTGCAAAGCAAATCACAAGTGACTTACCACTCACCTAGGGACCATAAGGGGGGAAAAATAATCCAGTCGGTAGAAGAAGATGCTCGGGCAAATTAGGGCTCTCACCGATAGCTCCCCAATAAAAAGGAACAATTCCGCATTTATCACAAATCAAGAAGTCATGCGATTGAAAAATGCTATGATTTTCCCAACTATGCACAAAGGACTACAGACTAGGAGGCATTTAAATTAAAGCATTATCCCAAGCTATATTATACTTCCTGATCAGATCGTCACGATAGAGAAGTCAACAAATCTAATAGGCAAGATCAGACGCCCCCCAAGCGACCAGAGTTAATACCTCCCAGAGAGCACAACCAAGATAAGGACAAGGAGAAAGTCAGGAGTTGACCCAAAGGAACTATAAATATAATTTCTGGAAGACACACTGAAGGAGATTCTAACCGAGCTCAGAAAATACATGTCCATCGGTTGAAGAATTACTACATGGTGACCAGCCAGGAGTGGAAGGTCGGTCTGTCTATAAGCTTCGGCTGGGAAGACCTAGAAAACATTGAAACCCCCATGAGGATGCCTTGGTAATTTATGCCATAATTGCTAATTATAATGTGAAATAAGTTTTTATAGATACTAGCAGCTCGATTAATATTATTTTCAAGATATCTCTCGATCAAATGCAAATTGAAGAAGTAGAATTGTGTCTAATGGCTACCCTATTATTTGGTTTTATGGGTCATCAGCTATAGTCGTTCGGTCGAAACCCACTGATCGACCTATAGACCTCATATTACAACTATTTCAGGTCCTGTAGATTTCTAAAATTATAAAGAATTCAAATATGCTCTCCATTACTATTTTCAACATTACTAGTGGTTGTTCAAAGGTTTTGAAAAAAAAAACAATTTTTTTTAAATTTTTTTTGTCAAGCCTCTTATGGAAGATCAGGCCCACGTTGGGCCTAATATTTTCCTATATCAGGCCCAACAAAAAGAAAAAAAAAAGAAAAAGGAAAATTTAATTTTTTTTAAAACCTTTAGGCCACCCCTAGGAAAGTAAAAAATAGTAATGGAGAGTATATATGGACTCCATGTAATTTTAGAAATTTATAGGATCTAAAATGATTGTAATTTGCAGCCTCTAGATCTATTAGTGGATTTTGATCTAAATTCATTAATCAACTTAGAGACTTTATATTGTAACCATTTTAGGTTCTATGAATTTTTAAAATTATGAGTTTAAATATGTTCTCTATTATAATTTTTAGCTTTCCTATTGATGGTCCACAAGTTTTAAAAAAGTTAATTTGAATTGAATATAATTCAATAGGTGAGAGAAAAGAAGAAAGAGATTTGCTTTTCACAAGTAGAGAGATGGTATACAAACATAATTGCCAAGAGGGATAGAATGAGAATATTAGATATATTAGGGTATCTTTGATATTTTTCAAAGTATGATGTACTTTTTGATCAATTTAAAAAGTTAAATGCTTCTTTTGATAATTATCATCCTCCTTGTATGCTCTCTCCCATGTCTTTTCATCTACTCCATTAATCCATTAATTTTTTTTTTCATTCTCTTTCTTTCCAAGAAAAATTGATAACTTACAAGACACACCCAAATTTTGAATTGCCCAAAAAAGCTTAGCGAACTTTAAAATTTCCCAACGCACTTGGTTTCCATCTTATCCTTTTTATTTTCCATTTTACCCCTATGACAAAAATAATTTTTTTTTATCTTCTGCATAAAATAATCTTGTCTCATCTGTTTCCTCTTAAACTACATTAATTTGTTTTCTCCCTATTATACATACAATAACCACTATAATATTAATTTTTAAACATTAACATCATAGTTTAATCACACCAATAGTATGGTATGATATTGTTTTCTACAAATTAGCACCATGATAATATTGGTGTGTTAAAATATTATATTAGTTTTTTAAAAAAAATAATAAATAAGCACATATTTAGACTCCATAGTATAAAAATTCATAGGAGTTAGAATGGATATGATCAGAATTATCTAGGTTCATCAATAAGTTTTAACCGAATTTATTGATAGACCTAAGCGATTTAGATTTTTGAAAAGTTGACATATAATGGAAGGGGATAATACCATGAAGATATTTAAAATGTCCATTTCAAGTTTTATTACTGATTGGAACCCGTAATAATCCAATTTCAAGCCTAAAAAATATTGTTTAAAGTGTTTTCGAGTTCATCAAGAAGTTTCGGTCAAAATCATTGATGGACCTAGAGAGCTCCGATCGGACCCATTCTAAATACTATAGGTTTTTAAATGCCTCGGAGTCAATATGTGCCCAGAGATATCAGCTTGAAGTCATTAATAACAGCGATCAAAAGGTTTCCAAAGTTGATGACTTTAAGATAATTGGCGCATACACATAACTTATAGTTGAATGTCAACACTTGACATGGACACCATAAATACCTTTGATGCACTATTCTCTTTCATTACATGTCAACTTTTCAATAATCTAAATTTCTTACGTCCATTAATGAATTTCGGTCAAAATCTATTAATGGACCTGGAGAACTCTTATCAGATCTATTTCAACTCCTGTGGATTTCTATAGTGCGTTGGAGTCCAAATATGCCCTTGTTTATTATTTTTTAAAAAACTAACGCAATATTTTAACACACCCACATTACTATGCATGCTAATTTTTAAAAATCAACACCATCATTTAATTACACCAATATTGCAATATGGTACTAATTTCTAAAAAAAAAAGTACCATGGCAATGTTGGTGTTAAACTTTGTGTTAGGTTTTTAGAAATAGTAAATTAGGATATATTTGGACTCTGGAGCACTGTAAAAATCCATAGGGGTTGGAATGGACCTTATCAGAATACTCTAGGTACATCTATGAATTTTGACCAAAATTCATTGATGAACCTAGGAGATTTGGATTTTTTGAAAAGTTCACATGTAATGGATGATGATAGTACAGTGAAAGTATTTATGGTGTCTATGTCAAGTTTTGATATCCCTACGATAAGTTATATATATGTATTAATTATCTTAAAGTCATCAAGTTTGAAAACCTTTTGATTACTGCTGTTAATGACTTCAAGCTGATATCTCTGGGCATATATAAACTCTGGAGCATTTCAGAAACCTATAGTACTAGAAATAGATCTGATTGAAGCTCTCTAGGCTCATTAATGAATTTTGACCAAAACTTATCGATAGACCTACGAAATTTGGATTTTTGAAAAGTTGACATATATATAATGGAAGAAGATAATGCAGTGAAGATATTTATGAAGTCAATGTCAAGTTTTTGACATCCCTATGATAAGTTATGTATGTATCAATTATTTTAAAATCATTAACTTTGGAAACCTTCTAATCGCTATTGTTAATGACTTCAAGTTGATATCTCTAGGAACATATAGACACTAAGGCATTTTAGAAACTTGTAACACTTGGAATGAATTTGATCAGAGTTTTCTAGGTCGATCAATAGATTTTGATCGAAATTCATTGATGGATATAAGAGAATTAGAGTTTTGAAAGTTAACATGTAATGGAAGAGGATAATACAGTGAATGTATTTATAGTGCCCATGATAAGTTTCGGCATTCCTACAATAAGTTATATGTATGTGTCAATTATCTTAAAATCATCACATTCTAATCACTGTTGTTATTGACTTTAAGCTTATATCTTTGAGCACATATATATTTTGGAGCATTTTAGAAACCTGTAACACTTGGAATTGATTTAATCAGAACTCTCTAGATTCATCAATAAGTTTTAACCGAAATCTATTAATGAATTAGGAGATTTGAATTTATGAAAAATTGGCATGTATTAAAAGAAGATAACAATGAAGATAATTATGATGTTTGTGTCAAGTTTTGACTTCCCTGTGATAATTCATGTGTACAATTGAATTGTCTTTAAATCATCAGCAGTGTTGCAATTGTTTTTTAAAAAATAGGACCATGATAAAAATCAACACCATAATAGTGTTGGTGTGTTAAAATGTCATGTTAGTTTTTTAAAAAACACGGTAAAAAATAGTACCACGGTGGTATTATTTTTTTAAAAAACAACACTATCACGGTGTTATTTTTAGCCGTGTTAGTGTAATTAAACGGGTGCTAATTTTTTAAAATTCATATTTGAATGATTATTATTTGCATGCATAGGAGAGAAAACAATTAACGTAATTTAAGAGAAAAGGATGCGAGCAAGCGAGAGAGAGGAAAGTGAAGAAAAAAACTGACTTTTGTCATAGGGGTAAAATATAAAAGAAGTGCACTTTGGGCAATGTCAAAGTTGGGTATGCTTTTGGCCAATTTCAAAATTGGGGCGCATTGGTAAATTGTGAGAGAAAATATTTTAAAAATAACTAATTTGATTAAAAAAAATTTATCGCTTAAATTCGAAGGTGTGAAGGATTGGGATGAGATCCACTTGTCTCCTTATCCTGATCCACTTTTGTATCAAGACAAAAGGATTGATGGAAAATAATAACCCCATCTATTCCAATAAAAAAAACTTAATTCGCAATGGACCGCAAGTGGAAATTAATAATCTGGGTGTATATTATATTTTACTGCGATCCTAAACGTAACATGCATGTGTCTAATTTCGTTGGGTAATGTATGTGTATATGTAATTGTTCACCAAAGAATAATACATCAAAATAAAATCTTAGTCACATAATATGATGATTTACTCTAACCGTATTTTCAATAAAATATTAAACCTTTTTAAAAAAGAATTAATAATAGCTATTTTTTTAGCTTAATATGTACCATCAAATCTAGGACGATTGTCTCAATTTTACAATAATTTTTCATCAATCTTTAAAGTAAGTCGAAAAATACTCACGGTGGTAATCCATAAATGTAGCATCTCTTGATTGCACGTTTCATTTGAGAAAAAATCTTTATAAATATATTATAGCTAAGAATAGAACAGTGAATATTTGGATCATAATTTAATACTCTTCTACTTCATCGTAACCCGGGATAATAATAGTTACCTCTTAGTTGTATTGGAACTTGATTACTAGAATTAGAGATTTTAAAGCAAAGTACATATAGTAAATCAAAATTTGTTGCCATTTTTTTATTGAAAGATTATTGTGTTTTTTTGTTTGAAATTATACTCATGAGAAAGCCAAGTACAAATTTCTTCTTTCTGAAAATATTTTAACAAAGTATATATGTATGTAAGAATATAGAGAACATGATCATCTTTCCATCCATAAGAATTAAAGATCACCGTAATATTTTATTTTGTCCGGGGAATACAGTGGTAAGATTCTTTTTCAATTATTTATGTATCTAAATATTTAGTCTTGACAAATTCATAGATGATTAATTTAAAAATATTGGAGTGATGGATCAATTACTGAATCAGTCGTCCCGCTTTAACTTTAGTATTTCTTGCCTCTGTTAATTTTTTAAAAATTAGATAAAGAATTAAGAAAAAATACTTTAGTAATAGCATGCAATTCCTTTTGGACCAAAGTCTAAATATATTTGAAATAATCAAAACGCCACTTTGATTATCTTTTCTGTTTTTTAAGACATCCCACCCTATCCACCATGTACCGTTACCCAACTATTCTCTAATACATCATTCTCTGTTTTGGGTAAATCTGTATTATAGCAACTAAGGTTATAAATAAGTCAAGTCGAGTTCAATTTTAAAGTGTTCAAGTTTAGTTAAGTCAAGTTAAATCTAAAATGAATCAAGTCTTTAAAATAGTTATTCAAACTTGACTTATTTTATTTTTGATGAGCTTAAACTTAACTTGAGCTTGATTTATTTAAATGTTATCAAGCTTTCAATTCAAGTTTAGCTTAAGTATAGTTTGTTTAGATATTATCGAGTTCTTAATTCAAACTTATTTAATTGTTTAAAACTTTTGTTTGTTTGATTGATTATTAAATTTGATAATTTAAATTTATTTATTTAACATATTGATAAGAGTTTTATTAATGAATATGATTCACGAATATTTTTCACGAACATTAATAAGCTGAACACATATGTGTTCAAGCTTATTTATTAGTTTAACGAGTTGTTTAAGATTGTTTATTTAATCGATTTTGTGTGTATTGAATGAATATAAACAAGTTCTTATTAAGCTGAACATCAAGCTTGTTCACGAACGTTCGGTTCATTTACAGTCCTAGTAGTAATTATGAAATTGTATTTAATCTGCTTAAAAATATTCACGTTGTAACAATTACTGTTTCATAGCTGTTATAGTATTGATTCAACCATATTCATCTACCATTTACATTGCAGCAATTACGAAACTATAACTGCTACAACTGTTGTAGTGGTTACAATGCGGATTCGACTTGTTTATCTAATGATACGGGGATGTTAAAGGCAGACTCAGATATGACATGATAGTCAAAGTCAAGATGATGTGACAGTCACGGTCAAGGGGAGGTCGCAGCCAGCGTGTCACTCTCCATGAGACTTTGTTATTCGCCCAGTGCAAGGCCCTTGGTATAAGAACGGTTGGCCTGTGAGCTGATCGGACTTAGAGAACCTAGCGTCCGATTTTTGTATAAAGACATCTATCATATATTTGAGCAGTTGATAGTCAACCAAGTTTAAGGGAAGCCTAACCTATCACAGATTCGGCATGTCATAAATCCGACCGGAGTAAGGAGACCCAGCTTCCCACTCAGTATAAGAATTACAGCATATAGTTGACAGACCTCATTAGTAGTCGACCCTATGAGTTCTCTAACATGTCAATCCTCCTTCATATAGTCGGTCGGTAATAATTTCGATCAAATTTATGCAGCTTAGCATGCCCATCTCTTACACATATAGAAAATAATTCTCCTTATAAATTTTACCGGATTTTCAAATCTCAGGTTCTCACTTCAAAAGTGATTCTTCTTTCATGTGGATAATCGACTTAAAGGACTGATCAAATCTCCAAGAACTCGGTTCCCCATTCTTTGAAGATAAGTATCTTAATATATGACTGATCGGTTAAAGAGTCAACTAGACCTACATGACTTTGCTTCATGTTAGTTACGGAACGGTACCTTTGTAGTTGTTAGAATAGGAAAAAATAGACGGTAAATAAAATGAAAACAGTGGATAAGAGGATAATTACGTAATGATACCTGAGTTATGGGTGGCGTGGGCCATTTTATTTTATAAAAAAATTAAATTGAGATCTTAGAAAATTTAAAAAATGAAACGCCATTTTATTTATTAATTTTATTATTATTATTTTTTTAACCATTCCTTCTCCTCCCGTCAACTGCATTCATTTGAGTGAATGAGCAAGGTTAGCGCGACGCCAAATAAGCGGTGAGGTTGAGATAGGTGCGTGTGAGGCCAACGCAGATACGGGCGGCTAAGCGACGGTGATGGATCGTGCAGCGGTGCAGGACCACGGGCAGGCCGCAGGAATCCTTCAGCGTGTCTGTCTCGGCAACAGCCGCGAGGCGAGGGCGATACGCTGCCAAAGAGAGCAACAGCCCGCGAACAAAGAACAATAATTAACGATTCAAATTTCATCCTCACGTGTCATATCAACTTCCTATCGGATCGTTTCAACTGACTAATGAATACATCACGTCACATATTCTCAGAGATCAATCACAGGAGACATCAAGAAATGGTCAGATATTTATGAAAATTACTGATCTTGAAACCCCAGAAATAACCCCACTAGATCTCGTTGTGTAAATACCTTGATTGATTCAGACACAATGTTCCATTCCGGTCACCACGTTATCAGCAGTGCATTGTCATTTCCGGCACACCTCCCGCGCGAGCAATTGACATGCAATGAATGAATGAGATGACTCGACTCCGTCCCTTCTGGCGTTCTTCTTCTCTCTCTCTCTGTCTTTAGTTTCTTTTCCACCTTAAATGAATTCAATTATGATGGTCTTTGCACTTATTGGCTTGCCTTGAGCAGTAGTCATCTGAGACAGCGAGATGCCGTACACGCACTTTCCAGCGTCAGAAAGGGGAAAAAACAAAGGAAAGATGCAAACAAATGTCGCGTACGATCGAATCTGACCACATTACAATATTAATCCGGGACTACTGTTCAATTTAATCACTCAGAAAAAAAACAACAGGAATTGACTTGCAGCTTTTAAGCAATTTACCAAAATGGCGCGCTCACAATTTTTATATTAACCGAACGCTCATTTATATTTATTTTTAAAAAATTAACAGCTGTGAGGCGCGGCTATTATCGATGCCGTTGATTGATATATGAAATTAGAATTGATAGTTTTAATATATGTTAATTTGAAGAAGGAATATTAGGAAAAATTAAAAACTCATCCTTACAGGAAGGGCGGTCAAAAATAGTATAAAACTAAAATTATCTTGAAATATGAAACAGGATGTTAAATAGATTTAATGGAATAGTCTAATTTTAAGTTAACAATGTCAAAAAATCAAAAATATGGAAATTACTATAAATAATAAAAAAATATTTAGATACGAAAATTACTATCAATAGTAAAAAAATATTTAGATTTAAATAGTAGAATTTGAATCTGAAATTTAATAGTTATGGGTACCCTGATAATAAACATAGATTTTTGAATTCTGTACGTATAACCATTAACAAAATCTAATTTCGAGTCCCGAGCCAAAAGTTATGTCCTCCGAAAGATTACTCTGTCAAACCCATATTAAGTTGGCATAGAATTATGACCAGCAGCCACACTAATTGACCATGACTAAACTAATAGCCAAACCGATTTAGCCTCTTGGCCATAAAATCATAGACACACTAATCGTGAAATAGTAGTAGTAGTAGCAGCAACAACAATAGTCAAGTCAATTATGGCCTCCTAATGAGTTTATCTCCGTAGTTAATATCTAGATAGATAAATACTCTAATAACTCTTGGGGTTATTTCTCAATAGAAGTAAAATGTCTCATTGATTATCTGATGTCCCTCATTCAAAGTGCTGTTACGCTGGGACAAATACCCCAGTGATTTACCCCCTTCTAGAGAGTGTGGGATCACGCTGGAGGAGCCGCTAAAGTGACAGTTTCACTTTTGTTCGAATAGTCAAGATCTCATGGGCCCTCAAGGCAAAGCGGAGTCAGAAACCATATGACAAATTTATAGCATGGAGCAAGCATCGAATCCTGGCGAAGTCAGTGCAAAATACCCTCCCACATGGGGGTCTGCCCGATACCTAATTTACTCTCCCAATAACATGGGCAGTTGTGGGGAGACCGTCGGGGTGACGAATTTCACCTTTTGCAACATAGTTAAGCCCTCTCTGACGTAGCTGAGTTGGTACTCTGATGAGGAGTTGCCATAATAGGTCTTGGATTCGAATCACTGGATTTATCCTATTCTAGGCCCCCTCGCCTAGGAGTCTGCTTGGTTGACCAAATTACTCCCGTGATTTACTTCTAATATGCTTGGGATGGTCTTGGAGTGGCCCCCAAGGTGAGGGTTATCATCTTTGCAACAATAGCCAAGTTGATCCTATCCCCATGGGCGTAGTCAAGTCAAAACACGAGTGAAGAGTTGTCACAATAGGTCTTGGTTTCAAATCTCGGGTTTATCGGCCCCCGTGTTAGGCCCTCTCACCTAAGAGGTCGTTAGGCCCTCGTGATTTACTCACTTTCAATATGCTTGGGGCAATCTTATAATGCCCCTAGATGAGATTTATTACCTTTTACCACAATAGTCAAGCTGATCCCTTATCACCGCCCCTCTAATAAGATAAAGAGAGTAAATCATGGTGATATTTTACCATATAGTCAAGTTAATCCTGCTCCTATGAACATAGTTGAGTTGTTACTGTAGGACTGTTGCGGCCGGTTAGAAGGGGGGGGGTTGAATAGCCTTGTAAAATAAAAACAAAAACACCCTTCTCGAACTTTCAACAGAACACTTGCATCAAATAAAGTAAACAGAAAACAGAAAGTAAAAGGCTCACAGAGAGTTGACTTGGTTACAACTGGGGAGGTTGTTAATCCAAAGAAGATGTCGTACTATTATCTCCTTCTGGCGGAGAAGCCTTTTTACAGTAGTGAAGTGCACAACTAGAGAAGCTAAACTAGAGAGAGCGTACAAGTGTTGTTACAATGAGTTGTTCTGAATGAATTGAAAAGCTTCTGGACCAAAGCTATATTTATAGCCTTGGTCGGGGCGCCTGGAAGGGTTCCGGGCGCCCTGGGGGGATACATTTTATCCCCCAACGTTCAGATCGAGATTTGACTCGATCTGGTCAAAATTCAATCTCCAGGCGCCCGGAAGGGTTCCGGGCGCCCCGGACTGCTCCAGGCGCCTCGAACAGTTCCGGGCGCCCTGGACCCTAAGTCAACTCCGATTGACTTTTTTCACCTCGGTCCGAGTCTTCAACTCCGGTTCCGCTCGCTTGAGTGATCTCTGCCATCCAGAAAAGGGCTCACCCGAACTCAACTTCCGGTCTTCTCGAACGGGCTTCCCTCCGGCTTCTCGTCCCTCGGAATCGCCGCGTGTTTCCTTCTCGTCCGCCAGCGTACTCATCCGCAGTCTTCGTCCCTCGGACGCACTACGTGCCGTCCTTCTCGCTAGCTGCGTCTCTTGCTCCTCGAGTAATTTTCCACTCCGGCTTTCATCCCTCAGAACCACCACACGCTTCCTTCTCGTCCACCGCTATACTATTCCGCAACACTTCGTCCCTCGGACTGCCATCCTTCTCGCTAGCTGTGTCTTCCGCTTGACTACCTATGTTCCTAATCTCCTGCACACTTAGACACAAGGTTAGAAACACACATGACCTAACTTAACTTGTTGTTCACACCAAAACAACCTTGGGGTTCCAACAATCTCCCCCTTTTTGGTGTGAGCAACCCAAGTTAAGCTAGGGTAAGAATAGACATAAAATAAATTTAACTAAATTTGCGATTAAGTGTAAAAAATAAAACAAGTTAAATTTTGGTTTACCTCCTCCTAGACTTATACTTTTCCTTCTCCCCCTTTGATCACATAAAAAAATAGGGTTTAAAAGAAAAAAAATCTAAGGGTAAAAACTTAGAAATTTTGAGTTTCTTTAAAAAATTTGTAATAATAAGCAGTCTCTTAAAAAATTTAAATAAGAGTTTTAAAAACAAATTTTTAAGTGAAATTATAAGAAAAAAAATTCTAACTTAGACAGTTTTGCAAATATATATATATATATATATATATATATATATATATTTAAATATTTTAAGCAGAAATTTTCAATTTCATAACAACCTTTAATTTAAAACATATTTTCTGAGAATTTTTCTAAGTATTAAAGAAATTTTTTCTAAGAAATAAAACAATGGGGTTTAAAAGAAAAAATCTAAGTTAAAAAAAATATTTTTTTGAAAAGAGATTTTCTTAAATCTTTGAATTTTTGTAAGTAATTAAATTTCTAAGTCAATTTCACGTAAAAGTATTTTTCTAAGTATAAAAATATTTTGAAAAAAAATGTTTGAAAAACTTTGAAAGCATTAATTAATTCTAATTTTAATATTTTGACAGAAAGTTAATTAAACATTTATTTCAATATTTTGGCTTCCAGGTCGTGGAGAGACACTAGGCCTTCTTGATTATTGGAGCAACAACCACTTCCTTAGACAAAGCCTCATAGAGAAATTCATTGTTTAATTTTCTCACTGAAAGTGCTAATTTTAATTTTAAAATTTAGACTAAGCAAGATTTAGGAATCCAATAAAGGTTCCAGCCTACTAGATTAACTAAAAAGTTTTTAGGGACATACTTTCTTAAAATGTTCCTAATTTATCCCGGGTGATATCTAAAGTACCAATTTAAATTATTAGATCTTCTAAAATTGGTTTTAGATGAACATGCATAATTTTTCAAGTTATCTATTTGAAGTTTCAAATTTTGATTTTCTAATTTCAATTTTTCACTTTCCAATTCTGATTTGTCTAATTCTTCTAAGGGACAAGATTTAGTCAAAATTATTTTTAAATTTTTGATTTCCTTTTCTAATTTACAGCAGTCTTTAGTTAATAACTTAACGAACTTAAAAAGTTTATCGGGAGGAAGAGAACGTACCTGACTTACCTTGTCGAGTTCGTTGTCTGTGTCTCCCCCTGAACTGTTGCTTTCTTCTGACGAAGCTCCCCCTTCATCGATGCTCTTGATGCTCATCTCGGAAGAGCTTGAATCGCAGTCGTCGTCTTGATGACTCGCCATCAGTGCGAGTTCGGAGAATACTTCTACTTCCGATTCGGACGACGTATCGTCCCACGTCGCCTTTAGGGCCTTTCGCTTTTGGATAGGCTTCTTACCCTTCTCCTTGTCTTTGTTCTTCAGCTTGGGGCAGTTGTCCTTGACATGCCCTTCTTCGTCGCAGTGGTAGCAATGGATCGTTCTTTTCTTCTTTCCCTGTGGATGGTTAGTAGATCTGGATTTACAAAGTTTCTTGAATCTTCTTACCATCATTACCATTTCCTCATCGTCGAGAGAGGATTTTGACTCTGGTTCGTCTCTCGAAGCTTTGAGGACGACGTTGTTCTTGGGTTCCTTCATTCCTGCACATCTTGACTCATGCACTTCAAATGTTGAAAAGAATTCTTCTAATGAAATATTTTCCAAATCTTTAGAAATGTAAAAGGCATCTACTAATGATACACATTTGGTATTTCTAGGAAAGGAATTCAGTGCGCACCTGAGCAAATCTCGGTTACTTACCTTTTCTCCAAGATTTGAAAGTTCGATAATAATTTCTTTTATTCTCGTGTGCAGATGCGCGACTGACTCGTCTTCCCCAAGTCGCAGGCTGATGAGTTGATTGCGAAGCAGATCTCTTCTAGCGAGCTTGGCTTCGGATGTCCCTTCGTGTAGCTCGAGGAACTTCTCCCAAAGTTCCTTTGCCGAGTCGTAGTGCCCGATCTTGTTGACTTCTTGAGGTGAAAGAATGCTTAGCAGATGGTATACTGCTTTGCCATTCGCCACGAATTCAACCTGCTCCTTTTTTGTCTATTGATATTTTTCCTTATCCTCTGGAGCTACAAAGCCAGATTCCATTGTTAAAGTTAATTAAAAGTCTGTTGTAAAAAAAATACCTGCATCAGATTCTTCCAGGTAGCGAAATCCCCTTCGTATTTCGGCGGGTGGATGCTTGGTCCGACCATTATCTTTGCTTCGATTGGCGGTTAGTCCTCCTAAAGTGCCTCGGCTCTGATACCACTTGTAGGACCGTTGCGGCCGGCTAGAAGGGGGGGTTGAATAGCCCTGTAAAATAAAAACAAAAACACTATTCTCAAACTTTCAACAGAACACTTGCATCAAATAAAGTAAACAGAAAGCAGAAAGTAAAAGGCTCACAGAGAGTTAACTTGGTTACAACTGGGGAGGTTTTTAATCCAAGAAGATGTTGTACTATTATATCCTTCTGGCGGAGAAGCCTTTTTACAGCAGTGAAGTGCACAATTAGAGAAGCTAAACTAGAGAGAGCGTACAAGTGTTGTTACAATGAGTTGTTCTGAATGAATTGAAAAGCTTCTGGACCAAGGCTATATTTATAGCCTTGGTCGGGGCGCCTGGAAGGGTTTTGGGCGCCCTCGGGGGGATAAATTTTACCCCCCAACGTTCAGATCGAGATTTGACTCGATTTGGTCAAAATTCAATCTCCCAGCGCCTGGAAGGGTTCCGAGCGCCCCGGGCTGGTCCGGGCGCCCCGGGCTGGTCCGGGCACCCCGGACAGTTCCGGGGGCCCCAGACCCTAAGTCAACTTCGGTTGACTTTTTTCGCCTCGGTCCAGGTCTTCAATTCTTGTTCCGCTTGCTTGGGTGATCTCTGTCATCCGGAAAAGGGCTCACCCGAACCCAACTTCCGGTCTTCTCAAACGGGCTTCCCTCCGGCTTCTCATCCCTCGGAATCGACGCGTGTTTCCTTCTCGTCCACCGGCATACTCATCCGCAGTCTTCGTCCCTCGGACGCACCGCGTGCCATCCTTCTTGCTAGCTGCGTCTCTTGCTCCCCGAGCAATCTTCCGCTCCGGCTTTCGTCCCTTGGAACCACCGCACGCTTCCTTCTCGTCCGCCGGTGTACTCTTCCGCAGCACCTCGTCCCTCGGACTACCATCCTTCTCACTAGCTGCGTCTTCCGCTCGACTACCTGTGTTCCTAAGCTCCAGCACACTTGACACAAGGTTAGAAACACACAGGACATAACTTAACTTGTTGTTCACACCAAAACAACCTTGGGGTTCCAACAGCTACTTGGGTGGTAGATTACCACATGAGAGCACAATTTGAATCCTTGGGAGAATAATCTCTTGGAGAATAAAATTCCTCCTATTTAAAGAGGTCGATTGGTCATTGTGATTCATTTATTTGTGGGGTTGACAGTGAGGGGTGCTTGGGGTGAGCGAGTTACCTTTTGGTACATAGTTAAGCTGATCCGACCCCTACGTTGTAGCCAAGTTGGTAGTCGGATGACATAGTTGCTACATTAGGCAAGGGGCGATTCTCTCGGATTCATCCACCTAAGGATTAAATGTCCTCCCACTTAGGAGGTCACTTAGTACGTGATTTACTTCTCTTAATCTTGTCGTGGGGCTAACGATAAAGGGCTCTCGAGATGAACGAAATCACCTATTTTGCTTCATAGTCAAGGTGATCTCGCCCCCTAGGTTTGGTGTGGGTGGTATGAGACAGGATGCATTCCCAAACAATCAAGGTTCAATTTTCACGCAGGCACACCTACGACAATTAAACTACCAATGAAAATGAGGTGCTACATCAAGAGTCATTGCACTTCCTAGATTACTTGGGGAGTGGAATGTGGGGCCAAACCGTCTACCTTAGGATTAGTCAGGTTGTAAGATTTGGATACTTGATATAAAAAATAGTAAAGTTGATCCCCCATGCTACGGTGCAACGATAGAGCACCCATGTAGTCTCCCAAGTACACACAGTTCGATTTCTAGTTACGGTGCATTGCAGAGCATTTTTCTCCCTTGGAATGAAAAACTTAGGATGTTGGGCTGCTGGGTCACCTACCACTTATACTTACATATTTATCCTAGGGTATGTGAGAACCAGATAAATCAAGAAGTCCTCACAACGGATGACTCTGTTGAATCATTAAGACACTAGGGAGGGGGGGGGGTGAATAGCGTTTGTCGAAAATTATGATTTCAAATAAGTTACATAGAAGAATAAAAAAATAAAAATAATACTAATAACTAAATTTGACTTAGGTCAGAGCCTCTAACAACTCATACTCCAAGGCACGCAATCGTCGATCACTTTCGTTAGACAATCATTATCAGTTCAAATAATGAATTACAAATATTGAGTACAAGAACTAAAATTAATTGTTACTGACAAATATAAAAGAAATTGAAATCTTTCGTTCTTCAAACTTTGGAGCAGTCTTTCGGTGTCGTTGGAGCATTTTGAAGTAGCACGCAAGAATGAAACTTATAGTAGATGATATTCTGAAGCTGCTGGTCGAAGATCTTTATATAGGCCTATTTCAAGTGCCTGGAACCCTTCCGGACGCCTGGACTACTGCTGACATGGTGATCTCTCGTTGAAACTTGATCTATCAAGTTTATTCACTTCCAGACGCCCAGAACCCCTCCAGGCGCTTGGACCATTGACTTGGGTTTAGCTGGTCGTCACACTCCAACTCGGTCTAGGCTCTTGGATTGACCTCCAACCGAAGCACAAGAGATGGTCAGACCGAGCATCTACTCGCCTAAGTTTGAGGGGGAATTCACGATTTGGAAAAGAAAGATGGAGGTATTCTTCAAAATGGACTTTGATTTATTACTAATATTGAAAAATGATTTTGTAGCATTAAAGGACATAGAAGAATATTAATGGACCAAGAAGGAGCAAGCAGACTTCGTAGCAATGGACGAGCCAAATTCCATCTACTAAGCATTGTACCTCCACAAGAAGTAAACAGAATCGACGCCTACAAATTAGTAAAGGAACTTTAGGAGAAGTTCTTGGAGTTACACGAAGATACGTTTAAAGCCAAACTCGTAAAATGGAACCTGCTCCGGAACCAGATCTGCAACCTCCGATTGGAAGAAGGTGAAACCTGTAGGACCAATGAGGCCGGCTGGAAGGGGGTTGTTGGATAGCCCTGTAAAATAAACACAAACAACCCTTCCTCGAACTCTTTAAGCTAACACATGCATAAGAATATAAAAGAAATAAAACATAAAGGAAGAGGCACGAGTGTTTACTTGGTTACAACCGATATGGTTGTTAATCCAAGGAAGTTGAAGCACTAAAAACTCCTTCAGGCGGAGAAACCTCTTACAGCATTTAGGCGCAGAAAACAGAAGCTCAACTACAACTAGAAGTGCACAAGCGTTGGAATTACAAGAAATGAGTTCGTCGTAGAGCTTCAAGAACTTCTCCCAAAGTTCTTTTGCGCTTTTGTATTCTCCGACTTTGTTGATATCTTCATTTGGTATTACGGTTAGAATGTGAAATTCTACCCGACCGTTTGCCATTGACTTGTCACGTTGCTTCTTGCTCCAGAGGTGTATCTCGAGTTCTTCTCCATTCGTGTTCTCCTGTTCTTCATAACCAAATTTCATTATTGAAAAAATACCAGAATCAGAGTTTAGATATACCTCCATTTGTTGCTTCCATAAAGGGAACTCCCCCTCGAATGCTGGTGGGTAGTGGCTAGATCCAGCCATCGTTTTGTTGCTTCAGACGGCGGTTAGTTCTTCTGAGGCATCTCGTCTCTGATACCACTTGTAGATCCCTTTGGAGGCTAGCAAGAGGGGAGACGTGAATTGCCCTACAAAAATAAACCACAAACCTTTCTCGGATATTCAACTAATTAACAGACACTTGTAATAATAAAAAGAAGAGACTAAATGAAAAGAGTAGACACAAGAGATTTACTTGGTTTGCAATCAGGAGATTGCTAATCCAAGGAAAGTAAGCGCACTATCTGATGATCTCCTTCGGCCGGAGTAGCCTCTTTACAGCGTTGACAGCACAAAAAAAAAACAGAAATAAAAGCACAGAGAAAATTGATTACAAGTGAGTTGAAATAATCTGTGCAGATCAGTGCTATATTTATAGCACTGTTCGGGGCGCCCCGAAGGGTTCCTGGGGGGATAAAACTTTATCCTCTAACGTTTAGTCAACGTCCACATCATCGTGGATGAATTTTGGGTTCCGGGCGCCCGGACCCTCAAAAGCTGCCCAGGGCGCCCGGAATGATTCCAGGCGCCCAGACCACTTAAGTCAACCTTGTTGACTTTTTGTGGTCCGGTTCTACTACTCCGGTTTAGCTCATCTCGGTCCGGGTCTTCTGTTCCAGCTCCGCTAGCTTGGGTGATCTCGGTCATCCGGAATAGGGCTTACTCGAACCCAGGTTCCGGCCTTCTCCTCGAGTAGTCTTCCTTCCCGGTTTCTCGTCCCTCGAACGCCGCGCACGTTCTTCTCGTCCACCGGTGTACTCTTCCGCGGTCACCTCGTCCCTCGGATGCATCGAGCCCGTCGGCTCTCTCCCCGTGCCGTCCTTCTCCCTAGCCGCGTCTTCCGCTCGACTTCTTATGTTCCTAAGCTCCTGCATACTTAGACACAAGGGTTAGACAACGCAGGACCTAACTTAGCTTGTTTGATCACATCAAAACACCTTGGGGTTCCAACAAAACCATCACCCACCTCCACTCGAGGATCAAGGAACTCATCACCAAACTCAAGAATCTCAAAGAAAGGTAACCAACCGAGATTCGCTAAGTATGCACTTAATATATTTCCTAGGACTCTTGAATGGTCAATCCTAGTAGATGCTTATTTCATCTCTAGGGACTTAGAGGTAAGTAATTTAGAAGAGCATTTAAAATTCACTAATCTAGAAATGCAAATCTAAAAACAAAGATGAAGCAAAAAATTTCCCTAAAGGTAAAAATGGATGAACCAAAATCGGAAACCTCTCTTGATGATGACAAAACGACGTTCGTGGTAAGGAAATTTAAAAAGTTATTTAAAACTAATAAGTTTAATCAAGTGCAGGGTAAAAGAAAGAAAAGAAAAGTAAAATATTACCACTACAATGAAGAGGGACACGTGAAAGACAACTGTCCAAAATTGAAGAGCAAGGACAAAAGACTAACCCAGAAAAGGCACAAGAACCTAAAAGCAACATGGAACAAAACATCATCAGAGTCAGAAATTGAAGCCTACGCCGGACTTGCACTAATGGTAAGTCATGAAGAAGAAGATGAAGCAAGCTCATCCGCAATAAGCATCGAGAGCATCGTTAGAAGGAAGCATCACTACAGGGGGACTTCAGATCAAGAGATTGATGAGGTAAATCAAGTACGAACTCTACCCCCTGATAAGTTATTTAAGTTTATAAAAATCCTGTCTAAAACTTCCTATAAATTAGAAATTGATAATAAGAAATTATTAAAAAAAAATAATGATTTAAAAGAAACCCTTGCAATATCTTTTCGATTGAAAGATTTCGATAAAATAAAAATAGAAAATAAAAATTTAAAAGAACAAATACAAAATTTGAAAATTCTACTTTGTTCAACTTTTATTCTTTCAAATTTTAGAAATAATTCAGGACTTAATTGACATCTTAGATTTTATAAGGGTTAAATTAGAAAACTATCAATAAAATATAATCCTAGAAAATTTTTAATAAATCCAGTAGGAAAGAACCTATTTTGAGTTCTAAAACCATGCTTGGATTGAATTTTTATTCATGTTTTACATTTAAATTGATTTAATATTTTTTTTTACCTAGAATTGGCAAAATAATTTTTTGTATAATTTCTGTTTGAAATAAATTTGATCCTAATTTTTTTAAAAAAGAGGAATTTAATACTCATCTATAGAAAAAATTTCAAATTTTTTGATCATGTATTATTTTTCTATGAATTTTTTAACAAAATTCATATTTTTCAATTTAAAACTATTTCATTGGGTTTTCTTTGTAAAACTTATTTTTTTTTTGTAAACTTTATTATTTTCTCTATCTAAGAAATTTTTTTTTGACCGTTGGAGAATTTTATATGAATTATTTATCTATGTAAAATTTTAATATTAAAATATTCAAAAATTCAATTATTGAAAATTTATTTTTTTTTAAAGATGAATACTCTATTATATTTTCAGAAAATTTTTCACGATTTTTTGAGCTTGAAAACTTTCTTAAAATCTAAATTTTTTAGAAAATATTTTATTTCAGCTAAAATAAATTTCATAATTTCGTGAAATTTTTTTACAACTTTAATTATGTTAGTTTTTCCACTATAAAAATTTCCAAATTTTTTTTATAAATAAAAATATTTCTCAATTATTTTTTTAATTGGTTTATAATTTGTGAAAATCTAGTTTTTCAAAATTTAAATTCTTTTTGGATGACAGTCACGGTAGTATTATCTCTTATTTTAAATTTATTTCGAGTTATGTTCATAGCTTACCCCTATTTTTAATGTGATCAAAGGAGGAGAATTAGAGGTTAAGTTTAAGGGAATGGTACATTTTTAATTTTTGCACATTTTTTCTTAAATGCAAACTGTATACTAGCTATTTTCTTGTTATTTGTTTTTAGTACCCTAACTTAACTTAGGTTGCTTACATAAAAAAGGGGGATATTGTAAGTACCCCGTGATAGTTTTGATGTGATCAATCAAATCAGAGTTAGGTCCTATTATGTTTTGATACCATGTGTCTAAGTGTGTAGGAACTTAAGAGCACAGGAGGTCGAGCGAAAGACGTAGCTAGCGAGGACGGCACGGGAGAGAGTTGACGGCCTAGGTGCATTCAAGGGACGAGGCCTTGCAGAAGAGTACATTGATAGACGAGAAGGAAGTGTGCAGCAGTTCTGAGGGACGATAAACTGGAGCGGAAGTTTGCTCGAGAAAGTTAAAAAATGAGTTTGGGTGAGCCCTATTCCGGATGGCTGAAATCACCCAAGAAAACATAGCCGAATTGGGGAGAAACTAGATAGCCAACAAAAGGTTGATTGCCCTGGACACCTGGACTAAGTCTAGGCACTCGGACGGTCCAGGCGCTTTGATCCCCTGGGCGCCCCCAGGGCGCCTCACCCCCAGGGCTGGGGGGGGTGGGCTGTTGCGATCTAGTACAATGTAGATAAAATTTTATCCACGTCTTGGCACTTGGAACCCTTCCAGACGCACCGATCAGGGATATAAATACAACCCTGATCCGAATAACTAAACCTAACACTTGTAAACAACTCTCTTTCTATTTGGTTTTGTAACTGAGTGCTTTAACTGCGGTAAGAGGCATCTTCACCTGAAGGAGATTGGATAATGAGCCTTCAAAGTCTTGGATTAGTAATCCCTTGATTGTAAACCAAATAAACTTCTCTATGCCTCTTCTTTCTCTTTTAATTAGTTCCATTTGTACAAGTATTATTTTAATCAAGTTATAAAGATCGAAAAAGATTTAAGTTTATTTGTGCAGGGCAATTCACCCCCTCTTGCCGGCTGCAAGGAACCAATAAAATGACCTCGAATGCTCTTTTCTGTGCACACTAGAGAGAGCAACCAGAAATGTTAGAGTGAGAACTAGGGAAGGGGTCCTTGGGATAGACACTCTGACATTAAAGTCAGAATAATAGCTAAAATGGAGAAGAAGATGAAAAGTGGCATATGATTCTATATAAAATCGAGAAAGATGGCACGCTAAACGGATGACTCCGATATTGACTGGGAGAAGAATCTGAGTTGGAAGATAGCACTAGAAAATCCTCTCTGCGCACACCAAAGTGTTACGTCACCGCAAGTGCACGGTTACGTTGTTAGTAATACAAAAGATTATCGATTCCACAGGAAATGTTGATTAAACACTAGTTAACTTCACACGATGAATTATCTAGACAATCGAAGGTTAGTTGGAAAAAAGAGGGTGAAGAAAAGAGATAATGTAAAGAGTAGAGAAAGAGGGGGAGTTGAATTTGGAGATGGATAGATACTAGGATTTCAGTTTCGTTATGATGCTAGTTAATGTCCCTATGCATTGTTCATCTCCCTAACTCCATGCTTACACTCGTGTAGGAGTTCTAACTAAAGTCCGGTACTATCCCGCGAAGATTGTATCGAAGAACCCAAGTTCTACCGCCATTAAGTAGAAGAGGTAATTTAGGGATTCCGATTATAGGGAACATTCTTCTGTCACAAGGGCCCACGGGCCTACGTTCCTAAATGACACAGATCACTTCCTAACGGTAGATTAATGCAATTAAGTAGAAGAGGTAATTTAGGAAGTCTGATTATAGGGATCATCCTTCTGTCACAAGGGCCCACGGTCCTACATTCCTAGATTACACATATCACTTCCTAACATTAATTGGGAGAACCCTCTAAACTCTAATTAGTTTTTCTAGTAGAGAGTTGATCCATGTTTCAAGGAAACACTGTAGAAAGTAAGGGATACCTTCTGTCACAATGTCCCATGATCTTATATTCCAAGACTCTTCCTCTATATGGTGATCTAAACCCTACATCTACATGGATTGACCTCATACACATTTCGTCATATGCACACAAGGCACAACACACATAGATGATGATATAAGCACTTCATTGCATAGGAAAATATCCAAATACATAGTTCATACATTCACAATCACATCAGAGCTACTTCCTACATCCTAGATCTAGAGATCTACTCCATAGCAAAGGATTTACAAATAAGAGACAAGAAATTAAGCATTACACACTCCAAAACAAGAGATAGAGAAGAGAGGAATGCTTATCTATGATCCGCCGATCTTCTTACTTGCAAACCTTGCTCCGAAGGTGGACGGATTGGCGAAGATGGAAGATCTACGATTCCCCCAACGGGAAGAACCCTTTTCCAAGGAATGGGGGGTGAGCCCCGAGCCAAAGATTGGTGAAAAGGGCAGAAAAACCCCTTTTATAGGAGTCCACACTGGTCATCACATGACCCCGTCACACGGTCGTATGGCCCACACGGCCATGTCTTCTTTCTTCTCTGGACTAGTGACACGGTTGTGTGGATCCACATGGCCTCATACATCTTGCTCTCTACAAGGATGACACAGTCGTGTGGCTCACACGGCCTAGCTCTGCTTCTTCTCTGGAAATGTGACACAGTCATGTGGCTCACACAGTCATGTGGCTCACACGGCCATGTGGCTCACACGGTCATGTGGCTCACACGACCATGTTCTGCTTCTTCTCTGGAAATGTGACACGGCCATGTGGCTTACATAGCCATGTTCTACTTCTTCTCTGGAAATATAATATAGCCATGTGGCTCACACGACCATGTTCTGGTTGTGCTGGTGGGCTGACAGGGCCGTGTGGCTCACATGGCCTGGATGACGCGGTCGTGTGGCTCATATGGCCTAACCTTGTAGGCCATTTTATCACCTCTTAACTTGGTATTTTTGAGTTGAGGTCTTCAGTAAAGTTGTAGAACTTGAAGTTAGATACAACTCGATATAAAGAACAGGCCAAAACTCTAACCTAACACAAAGTTATGCCCATTTTACTATTGGTGTGCAGTGTAGGATTTGACACGACCGTGTGCCAAGGCTGTGTCTCGTAGAAACACATTTTAGGCCTTCAAGACGTACTTTTATTTGGTTGAAGTCTTCGTAAGAGTTGTATATCTTGAAGTTATCTATATTTTGATATAAATAACAGCATGTAACTCTAATCGAGCACAAAGTTATGGTCATTTTAGTTTCAGTCTGCAGTGTTGAAAATTCCACACAGCCTTTACACGGTGTATGGATTCCACACAACCTCCACATGCCCCCCCCCCCCACATGGCCTTGACATAGCCGTGTCGATTCCACACAGCCAGAACATGGAAAAACTTAGTTTTTGCATGTCCATGTGAGTTTCACATGGCCCAAACACTCTGGAAGCTCTAGACTTCATTTAAACTTCATTTTTGCTCTCAATCGCTTCCTATCAATCAAAACAAGAAAAGAGTAGATCTCCAAACAAAATGTAATGAAAATATGATATTATAATGAAATAGGGTGCAATAAGCATACATCATATGCATGAAGTACACGTAGATGTGCGTCAAAGTATGCATAAAAGTGTATATAATCTACGCACATCACAAAGAGAGAGCAAAGGTGAACATTAGAGCGAGAATTAGGGAAGGAGTCTGTGGCACAAACACTTTGATGCTCAAGTCAGAATCGTAGTCTAGTGAAAAGTAAGGGAAAAGATGAACAGTAGTGTTGATGCGTGCCTATCTGTGCATAATGTAAAAGTTTAGTTTCAGTTTAAAGTTACCAGTTCAAGTTAACTAGCCAATAGAGAGAGTTAGGATTCTTCGTACGGAGGCTAGAGAGGGGGGTGTGAATAGCCGACCCCAAATCGTCGTTTCTTTCTACAAAACGTGTTAGCGCAGCGGAAAATAAACACAGAAACGAAAGGGAAAGAAGACAAACCTCAAACAAACCGATGTAACGAGGTTCGGAGATTAGGGCTCCTACTCCTCAGCGTATCCGTAAGGTGGACGAAGTCTATCAATCCGTCGGTGGATGAGTCCCGGAGAACCGGCTAATAAATGCTCCTTGTGGGTGGAGAAACCTCGCCACAATACTTGTAACAACAAGAAAGGAGTATAAGGAAAGCAAGAAGCAAATATAAACAACAATATGAATGCAACACTCGCTTGCCTTCTCTGTCGATCGGAGGCGATGAAGCAGCAACTTCACAACCCAATACGCAGCAGCTGATCGACGACTGGAAGCTCACGCGAAGCTTCGGAAGCGAGCTCAACAAAGCTCAGAACCTTAGAGCACAGAGCACAGAAGCAGAAGCTTCAATCCAATGGAAGAAGAAGAAGTTCTAAGAAAAGAAGCAGCAACCTGGCAGCAGCCCTTCACCTAGATTTATACCTGCGAAGAACCTGCAACGAAGACAGAAGACGCAGAACCTAGCCGTTGTCACTCACAACGGCTAGATCCAGACCGATCAGGCTTCACCCTGATCGGTCTGGGGCTTGCCTGATCGGTCGTGGGGACCGATCAGGCCCTGTGCTGATCGGTCCCCAGACCGATCAGAAGGCTTCACAGAGAGTTGCCCAACTCTCTGTGTGGAATCTGATCGGTCCCCGGACTGATCCCACCTTAGGTGGTAGCGTCCCTGATCGGTCTCGGGGACCGATCAGGCTCCATGCTGATCGGTCCCCAAACCGATCAATAAGCCCATAGAACCATGATCGTCTTCTGTTTGTTATATGATCGGTCACCAGATCGATCAGATACACAAACGTATCACTGGATCGGTCTGCAGACCGATCCAGAGCTTGGTTTTTGCCCAAACCAAGTCTCAAACCTTCCAAACCAATATCCGGTCAACCTTGACCTATTGGTACATTATGCTTAGCATCCGGTCACTCCCTTGACCTGCTAAGACTCCCCACCAAGTGTCCGGTCAATCCCTTTGACCCACTTGGACTTTCCTCTTCGTGCCAAGTATCCGATCACTCCCTTGATCTACTTGGACTTCCCAACACCAGATGTCCGATCACCCTTGATCCATCTGGATTTTCCCTTGCCCGGCTTAACTCACCAGGACTTTCACCTAGCTTCACTCACTAGGGTTTTCACCTGACTTCACTCACCAGGATTTCCAATCTGCCTGGCTTCACTCACCAGGACTTTCCCTTGTCTAGCTTCACTCACCAGGACTTTCTCGAATGCCTGGCTTCACTCACCAGAACTTTCACCTTCACCTAGCTTCACTCACTAGGATTTTCACCTGGCTTCACTCACCAGGATTTCCCGACTGCCTGGCTTCACTCACCAGGACTTCTCCGACTGCCTGGCTTCACTCACCAGGACTTTTCCCCGTGCCAAACTCCCTGTTTGGACTTTCCCCGTGCCAAGTCTCCATACTTTGACTTTCCGCGTGCCAAGCTACCTGCTTGGACTTTTCCCGAATCAGGTCAACCAGGTCAACCTTGACCTAAGGTTGCACCTACAATCTCCCAAACACCTATTCTTGTCAAACATCAAGAATACAACTCTCTTCTCGTCAAACATCGTCAAACATCAAAACACAACTCGAGTTAGGTCAACCAGGTCAACCTTGACCTAAGGTTGCACCAACAATCTCCCCCTTTTTGATATTTGACAAAATCCAAAATCAAGTTAGGTTAACCCGATAACCTAACTTAGGTTTTCCAATGTTCTTCCTTGAACATTCTTCCAAAACCTACACTCTCCCCCTTGGGACATCTCTCCCCCTTGGGACATCTCTCCCCCTTTTTGACACACATCAAAGAGAGGGAATCAAGGTCAAGAGTTTCTTCTTAATGAAAGTCCCATACCTTTCATTGAAACCCTTAATTTCCCCCTTGATACTAGACTCAACACTCAACTTAGTGACAATCCCATATCACTAATCCTCAAAAGTCTTAAGGAGTAAAAACTCCCCCTAAAAGTCAACTCCCCCTTGACAATTAGTTAAGACTCCCCCTAAAGGTCAACTCCCCCTTGACCATTGCACCAACAATGTCTTGGAGAGTTTCAAACCTTTAGAAACCCGAAACTCAACTCACACAGCTGAAATTTCAGACCACAGTCGAAATTCAGCAAATTCAGCGCGCCTGATCGGTCACCGGACCGATCAGGACCCCTCTGGATCGGTCCAGTGACCGATCCAAGTTCAGATCAGGCGGTTTCTGATTTCTTCTCTTCCGAAATTCAGAAACTCACAACAAATTCCAGAAAATTCGAAAAATTGTGAAATTTTGAGGATACATTCCTCATACCATATTCTATCAAGGAAAAATCATTTTCTATGAAAATAACTTCCATTTTTAAATCTTGATACAAAGTTCAAAAGTCTTTGAAATAGTTCAAAGTTAACTCATCTTTGTATCAATTTGCTCAATGATGAATGCTATCACTATAAAAGCTTCATCAAGGTTTTTTCAAACCAATTTCAAAATGATTTTAAACCTTTTAATTTAGGACCACAATCTTAGGGCTATATGTACATGACTTGTACATAAGCTTTCCCTATGATCCCCAATCTCTTGAGTTAGGCTCATCTAGGTACAAGAACTATGTACCTTGATTCTAACTCATGATCCTAATATCTCACCCACATCTAAAGTGTATCAAAAACATCCAAGTCAATTTTGATGTGAGATATGGGTTTAGGTTATCTTAGGCTAAGTTCTCATGTATTTTCTAAACACCAATTTGATCTCAATATCAAATTGTGTTTCTATCCTTAAATCAATTTCATTGATTATTAATACAAGAGATGATGACATGGCATAAAATGATGTCATAAATAGAAGCATGTTCCAATTTCATGATGTCATGGCATAAAGTATAAAACTTAAAATAAGCATGACATATAATTAGCCTAAGCATGATCATGACATTTCGAATGATAATAAGTTAAACATGATGTCATGGCATGGCATATGGCAAACAACCATGGTAAGTTAGCATAAATAAAATACCTAGATTACCTATCTAAGTATCCTTAACACCTTAGCTAACTTAAAATCTAAACCTAGATTGCTCAAAGTGCTTCAAGAAAATGCCCAAACCTAAGTTGGCATTCCTATTTTTCTTGATTAATTTATGCCACTTAACATTAAGTATATCCTCAAATATTGGCATATTTCATATTTCCTCAAGAATAGCACCTTTTTAATTAAGGCCTAGATTGTCTTAAATTCCTAAGAGAATACCAAGACCCCAACTTGGTATTTCTCTAGGTTTTCCTAACTTGTGCCAATAAAGATTAAAGTCGATATAAATTTTTTTTTAAATATGGCACAATTTACTCTTCAAGAAGTAAATGATAAATCCATTTCATTTTCAAAAGTTCACAAAACCTTGAAAATGTTCCTTGAGTGTCAATTTCCTCAAAGTTGGGTTAACTACCCTTCTAATCGGAGTTGACACTCTCTAACCCATCTATGGGGTAGAGAAGATGCTCCTAGGAACCCAATACCTATTAGAGCTCATTGGGTTCACTAAATATTCACTAGGAATAACTTCCCTAGCAACCCTCCTAATGACCCTCTTAGGCTTTAAAGCCTTGGCCATTTGGGACTCATCAAGATCAACTCTAGGGGTGACTCCCCTTGTGACCTTGGTGTTGGTCTTCCTAGCCCTAGGTTTTGTTCCATAATCGAATGGAACATTATGATAGGTGGGCTTGACCATTTGGGACTTAGGTTTATGACCCAAACCTTTCTTGTCCTTGGGCTTTGAAATTTGACCCTTAGACCCTAGAGTTGACTTCTCTAAATTCTTTAGGGCCTTTTCTAGAGTGTCAAGTCTTGACCTCAAGACTTGATTTTCTTTCTCTAAAACCTCAAGTTTTAATTTATCATTCTTTCTTGAGGTGTTCCTAGGCATATGTCGAGTTGTCTTGGGGTTTCTACCTAGATTTTCCTTAGCCTTAGATGAGTTGATCCTAGGGTTGGCTTTCCTAGTGTTATCCTTATCTAGGCTAACATGTTTAGCACCTAAGCACATATATTGGTTCCTTAAGTTAGCATGCTTATCATTATTAGCAATTGCAATAAAACTACTAGCATGTGTCTTATTAGAATTGCAATAATGAGCTTTAAATGTTACCTTAGGGTTTGCCTTCGCTCCCCCTATTGACGTGCTCGGTCTCTTGTCCTTGTGAGGTTGCCTCCCCCTCGGACATTGACTCCTATAGTGTCCCCTTCGCTTGCATTGGAAGCACATCACGTGCTCCTTGCCTTTGCGTATCGAGACTCCGGCTTCCTTGACCTTTGGCGCCGGTGGAGACTTTCTAATCCTCTTTGGACACTTACTCTTGTAGTGCCCAAACTCCCTACACTCAAAACACATTATGTGTAATTTGCTTGAAATTAAAGTGCTTGAGTTACCTATGGTTGAGGATGAATGTAGACTCTCTCCTTCATCCCTTCCGGAGGTAGATGCTTCTTCTTGCTCCAATCTTGAAGAAGTGCTCTCCTCCTCTTCTTCCTTAGATGTTGAGTAACCCTCAACTTCTAATTCCTCTCTTCCATGGTGTGAGCTACTTAGCTCACTTGACTCCTCTTCATGGCTTGAAGTGGAGCTCTCATCATGGAACTTGGACAAGTTGTTCCACAACTCCTTGGCATTGTTATAACCACCTATCTTACACAAAATGTCATTAGGTAATGAAAATTCAAGAATTTTCGTTACCTCATCGTTGATTGTGGATTGGTGGATTTGCTCCTTTGTCCATTTTTTCTTCTCTAGGGTTTCTCCGTCTTTATCCACCGGATGAGTAAACCCTACCTGCACACAACTCCAATTTTCAAGGTTAGTCATAAGAAAATACCTCATTCTTACCTTCCAATACGCGAAGTCGCAGCACTCGTAGAATGGTGGAAACGTGATGTCTTCTCCGAGTCGATCCATTCTCTAGCTTATGCTCACCCGGGTGTTAATCCGACGAAGAGCAACCTTGCTCTGATACCACTTGTTAGGATTCTTCGTACGGAGGCTAGAGAGGGGGGTGTGAATAGCCGACCCCAAATCGTCGTTTCTTTCTACAAAACGTGTTAGTGCAGCGGAAAATAAACACAGAAACGAAAGGGAAAGAAGACAAACCTCAAACAAACCGATGTAACGAGGTTCGGAGATTAGGGCTCCTACTCCTCGGCGTGTCCGTAAGGTGGACGAAGCCTATCAATCCGTCGGTGGATGAGTCCCCGGAGAACCGGCTAATAAATCCTCCTTGTGGGTGGAGAAACCTCGCCACAATACTTGTAACAACAAGAAAGGAGTACAAGGAAAGCAAGAAGCAAATATAAACAACAATATGAATGCAACACTCGCTTGCCTTCTCTGTCGATCGGAGGCGATGAAGCAGCAACTTCACAACCCAATACGCAGCAGCTGATCGACGACTGGAAGCTCACGCGAAGCTTCGGAAGCGAGCTCAACAAAGCTCAGAACCTCAGAGCACAGAGCACAGAAGCAGAAGCTTCAATCCAATGGAAGAAGAAGAAGTTCTAAGAAAAGAAGCAGCAACCTGGCAGCAGCCCTTCACCTAGATTTATACCTGCGAAGAACCTGCAACGAAGACAGAAGACGCAGAACCTAGCCGTTGTCACTCACAACGGCTAGATCCAGACCGATCAGCTTCACCCTGTGAAGCTTTCTGATCGGTCGTGGGGACCGATCGGGCTCCGATCGCCCGCATCGATCGAAGGCTTCCAATCGATGCTACTGTGTGGAATCTGATCGGTCCCGGACCGATCCCACCTCAGTGGTAGCGTCCCTGATCGGTCTCGGGACCGATCGGCTCAGCTGATCGGTCCCCAAACCGATCAATAAGCCCACAGAACCATGATCGCCTTCTGTTTGTTATCCGATCGGTCGATCGGATACACAAACATATCACTGGATCGGTCTGCGGATCGATCCGAGCTTGGTTTTGCCCAAACCAAGTTCCAAACCTTCCAAACCAATATCCGGTCAACCTTGACCTATTGGTACATTATGCTTAGCATCCGGTCACCCTTGACTGCTAGACTCCACCAAGTGTCCGGTCAATCCTTTGACCCACTTGGACTTTCCTCTTCGTGCCAAGTATCCGATCACCCTTGATCTACTTGGACTTCCCAACACCGATGTCCGATCACCCTTGATCCATCTGGATTTTCCCTGGCTTAACTCACCAGGACTTTCACCTAGCTTCACTCACTAGGGTTTTCACCTGACTTCACTCACCAGGATTTCCAATCTGCCTGGCTTCACTCACCAGGACTTTCCCTTGCCTGGCTTCACTCACCAGGACTTTCTCGAATGCCTGGCTTCACTCACCAGGACTTTCACCTTCACCTAGCTTCACTCACTAGGATTTTCACCTGGCTTCACTCACCAGGATTTCCCGACTGCCTGGCTTCACTCACCAGGACTTTTCCCCGTGCCAAACTCCCTGTTTGGACTTTCCCCGTGCCAAGTCTCCATACCTGGACTTTCCGCGTGCCAAGCTACCTGCTTGGACTTTTCCCGAATCAGGTCAACCAGGTCAACCTTGACCTAAGGTTGCACCTACAATCTCCCAAACACCTATTCTTGTCAAACATCAAGAATACAACTCTCTTCTCGTCAAACATCGTCAAACATCAAAACACAACTCGAGTCAGGTCAACCAGGTCAACCTTGACCTAAGGTTGCACCAACAGAGAGGACCTCTATTTTTATACTGACTCTCAAAACCTCCATAATAATGAGGTGTCAGAGAATATCTAGTGTCAAAATATGTCGAGTAATGGAAGATATACTGTCACCATTCGAGGAAGGTTCCATTACATGTATATGAACCATCTTTCACAACTTTCATAATAATAAAGCAGTTGAGAATATCTCAAGTAATATTAGTTAACATAAGATATACGACCACCCCCAAAGGAAGGTTCCATTTCAAGGAGTCAAGCCAAGGCTACAAGAGAGGTCATCCCTAGAACTAACCTTGTAAAGATCAATGTGATTAAGGCTTCAAATAAGCCTAAGAAAATCACGATGAATGTCACAAGGGAAGCTATCCCTAGAGGTGACCTAGAGGAGATGAGTATCACCATGACTTCTAAGAATCCTAAGAAGGCCATTAGGAAGGTATCAAAGGAAGTTATCTCTAATGAGTACCTAGAACACCCAAGGAGCACCAATCAATTTTGGATTCCAGTAGTGTGTTCTCTACATCCCAGATGGATCTAGAGAGTGCCAACTCTAATCGGAAGGGTAATTAACTCAACCTTGAAGAAGTTGACACTTGGAGGGCATTTTCAAGGTAATTGTACTCCTTGAAAATGAGAATGATTTATTGTTTTCTCTTTTGAAGAGTAAAATGTAACAAAATTTGAGGAATTGACTTAATTAAAATTGACATAAATAGGAAAAGTAAAAGAAATGTCAAGTTGGGATTTTGACATTGTCCTAGGGAGATGAGGGCAATCTAGGATTAATTTTAAGTTAGCAAATATTTAGAGATACTTAGATAGATAATCTAGGTATATTTATTTATGCAAAAATGTCACGATTGGTTATCCATCATATGCCATGACATCATATTTTACATTTATTTTTGTTATGAAAAATATAAAAATACCATGTCATGTCATACATACATCATGTAGCTAAAAGAGTTTTTCTTTTAAAAATTATTCATTTTGATGTATGTCATAGATCATCATGCATTATTTTAAATTTCTTGTAATTAAGGATAATGATATTTATCAACAAGTGACATCTTAGGGAGGTGATCAAATTTTACAATGCTTAAATAGATATGCATGATCCCTTAGATTAGGGTAAAACTAATATCTACATCTCACAAGGACTATAATGTGACTTGTATGTGTTTTAGTACACAATAGATACAAGTGAGATGTTAGGAGGATAAACAAGACTCAAGATGTTGATCTAGTACATCTTTTTGAGTTTTGATTTCATCAAAGCATATAGTTATGCGTTATCCAATCATAAGGAAAGCAAATATGCAAGTCTTATGCATTTAGCCCAAAGATCGTGGTCAAAAATTTGGTTTTGAAAAAGATTTTAAATATACTTTGGAAAACTTTGGTGAATGTTATCTTTTGATAGAAATCACCATTGTATAGTTAAATACAAACTTGGAAGAAATATTGTAGGTTTTCAAAAGTTTCCAATTTTGTGTCAATTTTTGAAAATAAGATGTATTTTCTTTAAAAAAAAATTATTTTTTATGATAGTAAATGACATAAATAATGTTTACATAAATTTTCATAATTTTTGAAAGTTTATAGAATTATTTATGCATTTCTAAAATTCAGCTGAAATCAATCTCAGAATTTTAAAATGGTAATTGATTAGGATAATCGACTACCACACCTTAATCTATTAGGTCAATCGATTAAGGTGAGTTTTCATGACACAGTATCTCACAGAAGAGGCTTAATCGATTATAGCAATCGATTAAAGTTCTTAAATGATTACAACAATTGATTAACCCTCGAGAATCGATTAAATCTCAACTTTAATCAATTATGACTGGTCTTAAGCGATTAAGGGCTTTGTTTAAGCGCCTAAGACCCTGATTTCAACTTAAATAAGTTTATTTAAGTTGATCAAGCCATATTTAGTCATGTTGGCCATTCCTAACCCTAAGAAATTTAATTATGAACATTTAAGGGTAGTTTTCTTGTTGAAACAAGAAAGAATTGGTTAAAAGAGACTAAGTTAGAGTTTGCGATGAGGTTTAGCTTCAAAGTTGAATTTTAAACCTCAAAATTTTAAATTTTTTGTTTTCTAAAGGTTTAGAAATTTCAAATCATTATTGGTGCAATGACAGAAGTTTAGAGCATGTTTTGAGGGGAAACTACTCCTTGAAAACATGATTTACTTTTTATTTGTAAACAATGAAACAATGGAAGGTGGAAACATTCATGGTTATGCATGCTTAAGGTTGAGCATAGGAAAACAATGGAAGATTGAAAATCTTCATTGTATGATGGCAGTATGCTCTAGGGTGAGCATTTGGGCGTAATGAAGGGTATGAGACTTTCATTGTGATGTTGTGAACAACAAGTGAGGTGAGCAATATGAGATAACTCTCCATATTCATAGTGGGAGACTGGGAAACCCTTGGTTTAAAGGGGAGAATGAAAGAAACCCTCATTCATGCTTTGACATGAAGAAGAAGTTGTGGCTATGAGATTAGCCTAACTTAAATGTATTGTCAAACATCAAAATGGGGGAGATTGTTGGTGCAATTTCTCTAGGTCAAGATTGACCAATTTGACTAAGTTTGAGTTGTCTCAAGCTTTGAGTCATGATGTTTAAGTTTTGGTATTTGAAAATATATGGAGATTACATGTATAATTATCCATTTAGGGAGATTGTTGGTGCAATTTTCCTTTGGTCAAGGTTTGACCAGTTTCATGTGAATAAAAGTTAAGTAGGTTAAGGTTAATCGGATACTTGACTAGGAAGTCCTAATTAGAGGTTAGGCAAGGACAAGACCAATGGAAAGGTCAGCAGAAGAAGAAGATCCAAGTGGGTCAGTGTTGACTGGACACTGGGTGTGGAAAGTCTTGGTGAGTGAAACCAGACAGTTGAAAAATCCTGATGAGTGAAATTAGGTGAAAATCTTAGTGAGTGAAACTAAGTGATGGAAAGTCCTAGGGATTGAAGACAGACAGTAGAAATGCAGGTGGGTCAAGGTTGATCAGACACCTGGTGATTGGAAGTCCAAGTAGGTCAAAAGATTGACCAGATACTTGGCACAAGGAGAAAAGTCCAAGTGGGTCAAAGGATTGATCGGACACTTGGTGAAGAAGTCCCAGCAGGTCAAGGTTGACCAGCTTTTAGGCAATGAGAAGTCTCAACAGGTCACGATTGACCAAATATTGGGCAAGAAATCCTAGATTTAGGTTAGGAAGCTAAGGTTTGGTAATCGTTTAGGTTAATCGATTACACAGTGTGTTAAGCGATTAAGTATTTTGCTTAATTACGGAATACTTAATCGATTAGGGTAATAAATTTTAAGCTTGTTGTCATGAGAAACAGAATGAAGCTGAATCAATTAGGATAATCAATTCAGCAAGCCTTAATCGATTAGGGTGTTGTATGAAGAAATAGTAGCTTTGGTAAGCGATTAAGCAAGGTTGCTTAATCGCTTACCGTCCGTTCTTGCATCAAAACAGAACATGCCTAATCGATTAGCTAGTCGATCAGGCATGTGTAATTGATTAGGGTAATCAATTACGTTTGAAAAACTAGCCATTGTACGCCCGATAAAAGGATTTCACGTGCACTATTCAGAGCTCTATCTCTCAAACCTATCTCTTCCACTCTCTACATCGAGCACATATCTTCACACCAGTTCTTGGAAGTCTCTTGGAGATAAGTGTTACAATACTTCCAAGGTTCAAGAGGTGTCTACAAGCAAGAAGAGAGAAAGCTAGGGTTTTTTCATTGTAAATCTTGTAAGATTTCATTTGTTTCATCTTGTATCTTTCTCTTCTTGTAGCTACTGTGTGCGTGAATTTGTACGAGGCTTCTCTACCTCTAGAGTGTTTCCAAGAAGGAGTTTATTATAGTGGATGTGTGAGAGAAGGCCGAATTCTTAGATTAGTCATCTCATTTGAGATGGATACTAAGTAAATCTTTGGCATTAGCATTGGAGAAGTTTGCTTCGAGTATTCCACTGCAAAAGATCATCATCAAAGCAAATCAAGCTATTCACCCCCTCTAGCTCCAAAGTGTCCCAATAGGTCTTGTAAGTCCAACCGACTCTGAGGCCGATCGATTTTATGTTTAGAGTTGTCTGACCGACACTTTGGGCTGACCAGTCATATACCTGAGCTTTGGTGATGAGAAGTGAGGATCTAAGTCGCATATGTCCGCTTGGCCTTAGGCTGCCTGGGTTTATGCTGGGAGTCTTTCCCATGAGACCAACACCTTACCTTGACTTTGACTACCATATCATATTAGCTATCGATCCCCCATTAGCTACAGGACCACTCGCAACACATTGTATTACTAGTCTCCCCTTCAAATCTAGTATAAGGAGGTACGAGTAGAACTGACTAGACAACCTATCACAAAGGCTAAATCATTCCTATTTATGGAGCCAAATTGTTGGACCTACCATATAATGCCAAATTGAGCGAGTGGTGATATGTGTTAAGTGTTAAGCTGATTGGTAAATGAAGTGAGTGCCGATAGAGTGACAAGTGAGGCGAGTGCCGATCGAGCGATACAAAACTATGCTGAAATGAGCGGTGAAAAGAGTGTCGAGCTAAGCGGCATAATAAGTGTCGAGCGAATGGGGAGTGAGACGAATGTCGATCGCGTGGAAGTTATGCCCAAGTGAATTGTTATTGGGAGCCAGGCCCAAGTAAATGAGTGCTGGGAGTCATGCCCAAGTAAATGAATGTTGGGAGTCATGCCCAAATAAATGAGTACTGGAAGCAATGCCCATTTGAATAAGTTATAGTTGTGGTGAGATTCAGAAGCAGCCGATTGGCTAATCATTGGTCATGAGAGTCATGCTCACTTATAACTTATAGCAGAGGAGAGAGTGTACAACCACCTCTAGAAGAAGGTTCCATTGCATGCATATGTTATGGTAGTAGAATATTACCTAATAAGTAGTTGTTATTCTCTGACAAGTTGCTGTATTTATTTGACAATGTTGTCTCCTTAAGGTAGTTTAACTGGCTGTGTAACAGACTGACTGTATAATGGGAGACTGACATATGAGGAGTTGGCAACTTAGCCCCATAGGTCAAACTAGATCTTTAGCCGACCGACTATATACTGTGATACTTGCCTTTGAAGAGCAGAGAGCTAAGTCCCGGAAGATCCGACTGGCCATATGCTAGAGGCCTCGCCTCTGAGAAGTAAGGAACTAATCTCTGAATGCCTGATCGACGCTAGATCTAACCAACTATATGCTTTGAATGTCTGACCGACTTTAGGTCTGACCGATTGTATGTTGTATGTTTTGGCATTGAGAAGTGAGGCTCTGGGCCCTGTAAGTCCGACCAGTTCTGAGATTGACCGACTTTATGCTGAGAGTCATATGATCGACACTTTGGATCGATCGGTCATATGCTAAGAGCTTTGGCGATGAGAAGTGAGGCTCTAAGACCCACATGTCCGATCGACATTAGGGTCATCCAGGTTTATGCTGGGAGCCTTGCCTATGAGACCACCACTTTATCTTGATTTTGTCTACCACATCATCTTGACTATCGATCCCTTATTACCTTCGAGACCACTCGCAATACATCGTATCAACGCCCATTCCAAGTCCTGTGAGTTTCTAAAGTGCCAAGGAGTCCAAATATATTCTCCTTTACTATTTTTGGGCTTCCTCTAGTAGTGCCAAAGAGGAAAAAAAATATTCAGTTAGAATGCTTAAACTTGATCTTCTGGAAACTAGGACCACATTGGGTCTGATTTGAGAGCAGACCAGGACCAAGTCAGGTATGGTCTCCCCACACCAATTCTAATATAGTCTCATTTTACTCTTAGAGCAGACCCAATGTGGTCCTGATCTCTAGGAGAGCAGGCCTAAATGTTATAATTGAAAATTAGCATAATATTAGAGTACTTTGGAGAGCTTGAAATAAGTAAAGGATGACATCTTTGGATTTTTTATGATTTTAGAAATCCATAGGATCTCAAATGAATGTAATATGAGCATTTTAAGTAATCAATAAGTTTTGATTAAAATTCACTAATATATTTAGACTATTTAAATTTTTGTAAATTTATACTCATTTAGTAGGTTGAGGGAAAGAAAGATAGATATAATGTCAAAATCTTGACCTGATCAAGAAATGCTGTGAACGTAATGTGCAGAGATCAGGGCCAATTTAATCTTGATATTAGAGTTAAAGATGAAATCGTTACTTTAACCGTCTTTTCATGATGACCTCACATTTTCTAAAAGAGGATGATCATATAGACATTTATATTAACACAATAACCCTTTACACGTAAAAAATTTATATATCTAATAAAATATTTTATATGGGTTAGACATTAACTTTAAAATTTATTAAAATAATTATCATACTAACTAGGTAAATTCATAGAAGCCCATTTAACCATGATACGAGAGCCGACCGGCTTGGCCGGAGAGCTCCGTATGTTTATTGTTGTTGGCTGTTTGCGCTAAGTGCGTTTAATAATTAACATTTACACATAGAACAAAGCGCTGACAGATTAAGCTTGCTCGCCACGCTCTTATTCACTCGAGTGTCTGTATCCTCCTCGAGTGGCATCTCGCCACATGCATGCACGAGCGGTAGGCATGCAGCAGCCTTCGTCGCTCGCTCACCAGACGCCAAATGCGGAGGGAAACGTAAGCAACGTCAGTGCCCTGGATGCCCGGCCCTCGCATCGTCAGGCCAAACACCGCAAGCAAAAACCAAACGAAACGCAGATGACGCGACAATAAATGTACTGAAAAACAGGGATGCGAAGCAAACAATTGATATGCTCACGCTGACGCCGAATCCACAACTCCAGTAGCTAATACAGCTCCTCCATTTCAATGCTCGGCATCGAGTGACCTGAATAACTATTAATTGCCGCAGGAGTCGCAACTAGTCAATGCCTGCTCTCAATCAATCGGCCACTCTGATCGGAAGATGAAGAAGAAAAGATATTACGTCCGTGACTTGGAAAGAGGCAAAAAGTGGCCACGTGAAAGTTGTAATCCAACCACTTTGCTTCGGAAAAGACAGGAAGGATATACAAACCCATTCACTCTAAACAAGCTGCAATATTTTGTCTTTTTTTTCTTATAATATCTCCTCGATCGAGTTAGTGTTTTCCATGTTCCATTCCATGGATCATGCTCCCTACCAGAGGCAGGCAATAGAACAAACATTCCTTGTAATTGATTGTCTTCCTTATGCTGTCGGTGGATTCCCGTTCACTGTGGAACAAGGTCCCATGCAGCTTTCATAGACTCAATTTCAGGAGAAAAAGTTTAAATAATCACACGCATCAATAATATAATTCAGGGGGCCAAGTGAACGGTAATTCTTGTTGGCCAGAATCTGGTCAGCTAGAATTTTTTATCTTCCAATTAGAATACATGCATGTACATGCATGTAATTAATGTACACAGATGATATTACTAAAATACCCATGTGTACATTTGCATGTCTTGATTCTAGCTGGCCAGATTCTGGCCATTTAGCATTAGTGAATAGCATCTTACATCTATATTGAAGGCCGGAGAATATTCAAGAAGTGGTGACGCTCCTTTCCCGATAGTCAATTCGATGGGATCAAAAATCAGATTTGGAGATTCAGGATTGTTTACAGAATTTGATTTAGGGATTTAGGACGGAAATCTTGTTGGCCAGAATCTGGTCAGCTAGAAATTTTTATCTACCAATCATAATGCATGCATGTACATGTATGTAATTAATATGTATATATGATATTACTAAAATGTCCCTACATACACATGCATGTATGTATTCTGGGTGGCTAGATTCTAGCCATTTAGCATTACCTTAGATTTATAATAGAAGTAAAAAAAATCTAGACCCATCATGAAATTTAATATGAGAATTAAGATTCACTGCAGCTTTCATATATTAAATTCTATACAAAAGTCTAAATAATTATAAATATCAATAATCCAGGAGAACAAATGGATGACATCTTACATATGCATTGAAGGTGGAGAATATCCAAGAGGTGGTGCATGGGCACTTCTTTTTCGGTAGTCAATCGACTGCAACTGCGATCGAAAATTGGATTTGACGGTAGAAATTGCATATGAAAAAAAGAGTCCCGATTGATCACAGAATTTAATTTGAAAATTTAAAATTAAACTTCCTCCCATTCACTGTGGAACAAGGTCCCATGCAGCTTTCATGGACTCAAAAAGAGAGCAGCTGGAGGTGGCATCAGAGTCGACATCAGAGAGACATTCTCCTGTCACAGGGAGTTTGGATCCAGTGCGTCTAAATTTCCGAAACCTGCAAGTGGAGCAGGAGTGATAGTTGTTCATTTGAAGATGAGCTGAGGTGTGTGAGCACCTGATAAGATTCCATGAGCGAGAAACAGTGGCTCCCTGCCAAGAGATAAACTCCAAGCGGCGGTCAGTGGACGTACTCAAACACACTGCTGACGAGGGAAGAAAAACAACAAAGGGGTCAGACTCACGCGAAGCTGATCTGCAACTGATTTAGTCATGCTGCTAATCATATCGATCCAGGAGCTCTGCTTTACGTCTCTGTTTCAGGTTTTTATGTTGTCGAGGGGCATTGGCCCATCATCACTGGGAAGGAGATTGGGCCTTAGCGTAAACAGGGCACGCAGCTGCAGGGCCTCAGAAGTCTGCATGCAATTCATGTAGTTTTTTAAAGCGATCGAGCATGGAGGCAATGGAGCTAATCCATTTCACTAGTGCAACTAAATATAAATCTAATAGTCACCGAACTATCATATAATGAGGGTTTATAACTCACGTTCATACTCTCGTGATGTTTAAATTACTTGTGATACTGGTCTTCATTAAAATTTATATGTACTGTTTTGAATTTGCCCTGGGCTTTTCAGATAATAATTGATGAAATTTTTTTTATAAGATTAAATTGATCATTTATAAAATTAATCAATTCGAAGAATGAAATATCTTGATATAATCCTTTAATTTATTCGTTTATTAGTTTTAATATAAAAATAAAAAATCGAAAACAAAAAGACATCTTTGTTAGAGCATCTATATTAATTATCCTATCTAAAAAATTTTACTTTAAATTTTAGATAGGGTAATTAAAAATACTTTACATCAATTATGTTATCCATTTCTAAATTTTATATTTATGAATAATTCTTCTTTAAATTTAGGGAATAAATTCTATTCCTTAAATATTATAGATGAGAAAGGGAAAATAGAGAAGTGATGTAGTGAAAAATGAATATCTAAATTTAATAAAATAATTTTTTATTCTAAATTATAGATTTTAGATCTGGAAATGAATACTTTATTTACTTATTAAAAATGTCTTATTTTTTAAAAATATATATATATATTAAAAAAATATAACTATAATTTTTTGATTTTGGTAAATTATCCATTGATTGTTAAACATATCCTCGATGATCTAAATCTTAAATCCCGAAATTCCTTAAGCCCTAAGCAAACAAATATGAAAACTAATTAAATACGTATTAAAGGATCAAAATAAAGAGCCGTGTCTTCTTAGTTAACATAACTTGGCCTTCAAGTCACCCACGCCGCAAAACCAATACTCAAGTAACTCTTTAACCAAAAAAACCTAAAAAAGAATTAAACAAAAAGTTACTTTTTATAGAGGTAAAAATCAAAGAAACGTTTTCATAATCATGACCGTCCTCGGTGCCTCTCTTTCACTTTTCATGGCACCTATATTCCTATTCATCAGCTCCCTTTCTAAAATTACATAATTATCCTCGATTACAGTTCACTATAGATTTTAATTTTTTAATAGCTCTATTTTAAATTTAAATTTTTATTATAATAATTATAAAATTATAATTGGTATAATTTTATAATAGCTACCAAATATTGTTCACCGACTTAAACCCTGTTTACATAATTGACGGATCAATTCAGTATTTAAATATAAAATTAACGAGGGCTGCTTCCCCCCCCGGTCAACCCACCTCC